>NC_135497.1:410780625-410958596 GCF_052857255.1 Amblyomma americanum
GTCAAAGGAAACAGCCACGCTAGCAACGTTTATGACATTCTTTCAGGGGGACGTGGCTGAAATGAGGGCCGACTTGCGCAGGGTTTTCACCGAGACCCAGGCACACAGCCAGACACTCGGCAAAGTCTGCTGCGACATAAACGCTCTGAGAGGAGCCATTGGAGACAATTTCGCAGATGTAGCTTGCGGTTTCACGCGGAATGCAGCTGAAACCTGCCACGTTGTTGACGAGGAAGTGGAGCAATGGTTGAATACGCCGAGTTGTACGCTAGACGAAATCTCTCAGAATGTCAACTCGATAAAGCAAACGCTGAGGCAAGCCATTGGAGCGGTGCAGATGGAAATGACTGAAGGCAAGCAGAAGACACTGCTTCGTTTCGAGGAATTGCTAGCGCACATTTCAGCCAATACCGCATTTTGCCATTTCAGCGTAACCGAAGTGAGCGCCCTAAAAGACATTGTAATGAGACAAGGGCGGATTAATTTCACGTGTGATCGGGTGTACCTTCGCGGCTACTGCATGTCGCCCGGCGTGCGCCTCCAGAGAAATGGCGACTCCGTGTCACTGCACATACGGATGCACCCTGCACAAGGGTGTGATCGACGACGTTCTTCAGTGGCCCTTCTCGCATGGCATCAAGCTCAGCGTCCTTCATCCGGGCACTGGGCAGGAAAGCGCAAGCATTTTCAAGCCCGAAAAGAAAGATCCCGAATACTTCTCGAAACCAGCAGGATTGCCGAACGCAGGCATATACGTCCTCAGACACTCGTTTTTGTTGCCCGACCTGGAGCGCGATGGTTACGTTGAAGACGACAGACTTCTGCTCAAGTACGAGTTGCTTCAGTGGAGCAACTGCCGAGAACAGTTGAGAACCGAATTCCAAGCGCCTGGTCTCAAGCAAACACTGGCAGCGCAGGACGGATACTTTTCTGCGAATGCTAAAGCCGAAGTTTCCAGCCGATAGTGGCAGTGCTCACTTTTTATGTCGCCTAGTTGAAATTTAGCTCGCTTTTTAGCTCTTTTTAGCATTATTACAAGCTTTATAATCCTGCTGAGCACACTACTAATCGGCTTCTTCAAGTCAGCTTAGCTTTTGTACATATATATATATATATATATATATATATATATATATATATATATATATATATATATATATATTGCATTTATATATATATATATATATATATATATATATATATATATATATATATATATATATATATATATATATATATATATATATATATATATATATCATTTATATATCATTTATATATCATTTATATTATTCAACGTTTGTACAAATATTCTAGCAAATTTATTACTAGAAAATGTTTCGAATGCACTAAAAATTTTCAGTGATGTATCGCGTAATAAAATTCTATATGCACCAAAAAATGGAGACGCATTTTAGTTATTCTTCCAACGGCTTTGGGCCATCATATTAACTTTGACTGTTTGTCTTTGCTTCCGAAAAGAGCGCTATGAAAGCTACTTTAAGAACGTTTGAAACATTGTAAGGTAGCCCACCTGAACGGTGGACGTTTTATATGGCAAACATGGGAACAAAATAACTGCTATGCGCACAGCAGCAAGCCTGCAATCTCGTTTTTAGCGTCTCGCCGCAATCACCGCTCGTTTCAACCCCGCCAGCGTCTCGCAGACTCTTTGAGCGTCAGTTGCATGTTTACACAACATAACGCCAGTCTGATTCACCGTCAAGAATGGAAGGAAAGAATGGTCGCCGTCGAAAACCGGTTTCTGACTGTAAGAAGGGCTTTATCCGCTTAGAGGAGTAAAAAATAATCCGAAAATCATGTATTCCGCCTTACCAATATCTTCTGAGCGGTCTCCACTTTAACCTACGGACGACAAAAAAAAAAATCTGCGAAACTACGCATGGTCAACAATGCATCAAATAAACGCTCAGCTTGTCTACCTGCCGAAAAAGCACATAGGTGCAAGGTACGGCGGCACAACGTGCAAACAACATTGACTCGGTGATGCTCCATTCAAAGAATGTTCAGTCTAAATTTGATTCCCAAAGAAAAAAAAAGAAATCTTGACGAGTTTCCGGGATATTTTATTAATTGTAAACGAAATGAACATTTATTTCGGCTAAAGATCACGGATGAGGCAAAGCGCAAAGCCGCCTACAAACTCAGGATAAAATTGAGGCAACCGCGCATTCGAATCCAGTGTAGAAAGCCATACCTTCGAGCTTTCTCAAAGAACGAAAGCTGCTACCACTGCTTCTATTGCAAGTGTTTCGCGCGCCCCTTCTCTATAAGAGGACCAAAAATAAGATTCAGAGATAAGGCCGTTACTGCCATCAGCACTGAGCACAGCTCGCCGATATGGCGTTCGCGCTATTGGGCTATCGCTGCTTCGTTGTTCGATAACTTCCTGACATGGATGACGCCGTGATCGCCTAGGTTGTCTGCGAACATTAATAAAATTTCTGAGGTATAGAGTTAGCCTTTTGGTGTACACAGGCATCTGCGGTATAATAACGCAAGTGCTAGAAAACACTGCGGCATAGTAATGCCAGTGTCTGCCCACGGAGAAAAACGGTGAGCCAGAATTCCAGAAACATTTCGGGTAGGCCCACGATCGTCTTGCCATTAGACAGCATACGATGAGGCCTTTAGAACGCCAGATGCCGATATACGCAGATTTGTCATGACATGATGGACGCAAAAATTGGTCGTATAGCATGAAGGAACCAGCCGCGGTATCTTTATAGGCGATGTCTTAGTAGACACCTGTGCCATTCGGCTGCTGAACCCTAAAGGCGCAGGATCGAATTTGGGTGGCGTAGGCCGCTTTTCTATGGAACTAAAATGCAAAAACACCCGTTTAGTGCGATGTGAGTGCACGTAAGAATCCCACATAGAAGAACACGTAAGAAAAACACATAGGGGACCTTAACCTTCGCTCAGTGACTTTGGGGCGCTGTGCCATCTCACGGCGCCAAAAGGTGCTCATCCTGGGTTCATTTCGTGGAGACGACTGCTCGCACGATCCGGCTTTCTGTGCAGGTCTCCCTAGGACCACCGTCTTTCAGGTAAATCCCATTGTGCCAACAGGCGACGTGGAAGGGGCACTTTATATATTTTTTTTCTTTTTATAGCATTTGTAACATATATCATTCGCGCACAACCTACGCATGCCAAAGGGGATTTTCAGTTACCTTCTCTACGAACTCGTGGTTGGCTGCGGTGTAGGTATAGCGAAACCTCTTTTTTTCTTCGTTACGCTGCATCGTCTGTGCCATCGGCTCGAATCCTACGTATACGCTAAGCCTCATTTGACGCCTCTCTCTAGTTTTGCAGTGTGGTAACAGCATTATGTTCTTCTCCAGAGCTGGGTCGGCTGGACCAGGCACACGCATATAACTTTAAGCTTCCTTTTTCTGTCTGATGCGGGGTTTTCTGCTTTGTTATGCCGGAACGGACTATCAGCACAACAACCTTCATCGAAAACCTCGTGACGTGACGACCCTGGCTACGTGCATCGCGCCTACAGCGCCGCCGCATCAGCAGATCACCTCATCGGACAAACCTTTTAATACCTGACCGCAAGCATTTCACTTCTGTGGGCATGGCAGACCAGGCAGAGGCATGTGGCTTTACGCTCCCTCCTTCTGTCTGACCCAGGTTGATGCCTGTTACTCTACATTTATAAGTGATTGCCGTGGTACCCTGGTTCCGCCTTGCCCCCAACAGTGCATCCGTATTGCATGTGAACCATGTGTGCCAGTTGCTGCTGTGCGGAGAACTCGAGCTGAATCCCGCCCCCGACGAAGATTCGGACTCAGTGAGCACGCAGAAAGTGCTGATGGAACAGGTTTTGGAGCAGCAAAAATGGACAGATAAAATGGCAGCATTGAGGACACAACACGATAAGATGAAGAAAATTTTGTCAGTACACCCATCAGCTCCATCTTTTAAAAGACCAATCAGCACGCGTTTAAAACTTGGAAAAAAAAGTCACCTTCCTTCGCGAAAAAGTTATTGATTTGGAGGGCAGAAGAAGGCGCGTCAGCTTGTTTGTCTTTGAATACCAGAAGATCTCGGTTTAACAGAATCCGTCCCTAAAAAGAGTTATTTCTGACGTTATTCAAAGTTTAGCGTTATGTGGAACTAAGTCGCATGAATCCGCTGCATCGGCATACTTGGGGAAAAAAAAAGGTCATGGTAATACCGTTATTTCAGGACTTCAACGAAAAACAAGTTATGCGCACTGTCCGCAAGCTCATGGGAACCGAATCTTCTGTCAAAAAATGTCTGTTCACGTGACGCTATCACAATAAGAAAGCTTTTATGGTGCAGCACATAAAACGATAGGGATCATGGCAAGAAACCCATTCTGCTGTATGAGAAGCTAAAAATGGATGGCAGTTTTTTTTACGTGGGATGAGGCCCACAATTGCAGAGTCAATATACGTAACGGAAAGAGTAAAGAGTGACTCGGATCAGCGATTGTCAAAGAACTCAGGCATTCTAAACATAAATGCACGCAACGTGGTAAATAAGAGTGAAAGTCTTGAAGCCATAGTTCCAGGGTACAGGCCAAATATACGGTTGTAACCAATGAGGCTTGGCAGTGCGAGGAAATTGACGACGTGAATCTGTTCCCTACGCTTTACCGGGGGCTCCGTCTCCATAGACCTTCCAGAGATGGTGGCTTTGCCGTATTTGTACAACAAGGTATCGACGCTTCTTTGCTACCTCAAATCGAAAAACATGGAAGCCGCACAATAAAATTTTCTCCGTGAGGGCTGTTTTCTTTTTTTACTAAGTGCAGTTTACAGAGCACACGATTAACTCCCCGCATTTTGTGTGTGAATTATCCGATTACATGAATGACTTTCATCATGACAGAATCACAGCAAGGAATTTCTTATCATTACATGGTATATTGCTCTTTTCCTGCTCATTCCGTTCCATTCTTTTCCATTCTGTTTCGTAACGCGGAAGTTCGTTCTTTTCAAAACTGGGTGGAATGATCCGTTTGCTTGATTGTTACGCTGATGTGCTAATATCCTGTACGAAGTATAACAAAATAAATAACAATAAATAAAAACCGTTTGCAACAAGTGTTTGCCACAAGTGTTTGCAACAAATGGCCAAAGTGACTTTTCGCACACTAAAGATCAGAGTATGTTGGATTATTTAAAATTTGGCCTCAGCAGCTTCTGAGACAGTAAGGCTGAGGAGCTTTGGATTAAATTTAAAGCAATGTGCACCCACTATCTTGATAGCTTTGTCACTAGTAAAATTTTTAAAATCACGCAAAGCCTCTCCCTGGATTACTCGTGAAGTTCTGCAGTTGCAAAGAAAAGCAAAATATTTGAAACGGAAAGGCGCCAGTTGTTCCATTTTTCAGTCTTATCATCGATCCCTTATTGTAGACCCTTATTTCAGCTCCCTTATTGTAGGCGCTGAACGCCTTTATTTAGAATACATACTGCCTAATTTCATTCGAACTTCACCAAAAAATTTTCGGAACCACTTATATCACAAGAAAAACCTATTGACAGAATCATGCACGCCAGCACGGCCTTAACAAATGAAAGCGATATTGCTACGTAATTTAACCAGTACTTTCACAGTGTCTTCCTAAATGCAACTGTTGAGTCTTGTCACTTTGAAACGTCATGTACTTCGCTTCCTGTTACGATATCAAGAGCTGTCATTGTTTAATCGCTCTGGAACTTGAAAACCATAGCGTCACCAGGACTTGGCAAAATTCCGAACGCTTTCTTGCGCTGGCATGCCGAAAATCTTTCCGGGTTTGTATTTGTCACTTTCGCGCATCTTTTTCATCGACAGTCAACCATTCAGTGTGGAAAACTACACGTGTTGTTGTTGTTCTTAAGAAAGGGTTGCTTTAATGATATTTAAATATCGTCCCATATCTCACTTCTGCCTTTTGCATGAAACACATATCACCAAGCATATCATCGGTTTTTTATTGATGACAACAGAATCCTTTCTAATGTCCACCATGGATTCAAATAAGAAGGGCTATGGTACAATAACACATCTAACACCAGTTGTTCACGATCGGCTGTCGGTCATCCATGCCTTAATCGTGTGTACGAGGCTCGAACTAGAGAAGAGGCGTCATTTTCCAGAGCTTTGAAACCAAATACCTCCACACCTGTCCTTTTTTTTTTTTGCGACTCCTGAAATTTTTGCCAACGTAAGCCTCCTACGTTAATTTCATATTGTCACTGATATCTATATTTTCTCACTCCGGAGCGAATGACTGAGCTTTTTATCTCGCATGTCAAGGGCTTCGCATTCATTGCCCAGGCAAGGACTGTTGCATAGGCTGCGTGACTTTATAAAGTCCGTATATTTAGCATGTTGGCAATTCTGTCTATATGCTGTTATTAAACTCTTACTGAATTTTATGCCCCATGCACGGCTGTTGTTTTGCCGCCGCGGTGGCTGAGTGGTTATGGCGCTCGGCTGCTGGCCCGAAAGACGCGGGTTCGATTCCTCCCGCGACGGTCGAATTTCTATGGAGGCGAAATGTACTGTGCGATGTCAGTGCACGTTAAGCAATCCCAAGTGGTCGAAATGTTCCCGAGCCCTCCACTACAGCGTCCCTCATAGCCTGAGTCGCTTTGGTACCCCATAAAGCAAAAACAAAACCAAACCCCTGTTGTTTTATGTCCTTTCTGCAAACATCCCCTTGAGTAAAGGTTATCAATTTTAATCAACCCCTAACCTTGTTTCTGGCGCTCTTTGGCCGCAGCTGTCCTTGCGCCATTAAAAATCCACCGTTATCATCATAAGCAAAGCATTTCAACATGTTTCCCATTCTAAATTGTTTCACAAGCTTCAACAAGCTGGTCTTCCTAAAAGTATAGTTATTGGGTTCCAGGGTACCTAACCGAATGTAATTTTTTAGTATCGGTGACCATTATTTAAATAACCTCACTGTCTCTTCTGGTGTCCTCAAAGGAAGCGTCCATGGTGCCCCATTATTTTTAATACATTGGAGCGACATTTTTAAAGTTGTCACTCGTTCTTTCAAATCATGCTGTTTGCAGATGACTGTGTTTTTTTTAATATAATTGCTTGTCATGAAGACCAGGCCTTACTCAGTTATAATATAAAGAATATTCTTAATTGGTGTATTTGCTGGGACATGAAACTTAGCGCTGAAGAACCTCTATTTATGAAGTTATTTGCTGGAACATGAAACTTAGCGCTGAAAAATCTCTATTTATGAAGTTAATAAAAAGCGCCATTTGTACCTTTACGCTCTGCCATCATTTCCCCTTTCTGGGGTAACTTAATACAGATATATTGACGTGGCGATAAGCAACAATCTAAGCTGGAATAAGCATAAAAGTAACGCATGCGCGTCAGATTTCCGTAAGCTGTGTGTCCTCAAGCCCTAACTGAACAGTGCTTCTGCAGACTTGAAAAAAAGAAGCCTATTCATCATCAATCAGACTGTAGTTAGGGACCCATTTACTAAATAACATACAAGCACTTTAAATGAGTGAGCGCAAGGCCGTTTGATTCATCTTTCCAAAATATCCTTCAACAGGCTCACCACGTGTCATAATGTGGGAACAGAGTATTCAAACATTACGAATACGAAGAAAAATTCACAGATTAAAATTTCTTTTTCTTCTTAAACACAGCAAGTTGTTAATGTGGCCAGATCCCTACGTTAAGCCAGTTTCCGAGGCACGGTCAAGGAGGCACCGCCACTCTGGTTCACTAACCCCCTTCACCGCCAGAACTAGCATATTTAAATATTCCTTCTTCCCTTGAACTGTGACTGACTGGAATACTTTACCTTTGGCAACGCTATAATGTAACATACACTCCTTAGAAAAAGATAGAAGATTCGTGTCATCAAACTTATCGGCTTTGTGTTTTAAATTTCTTTCAGCGCTTTCTGTATTTGTTTTAACGTGATAGCGTTTTGGCTCCCGTTGTGGAGAAAATCCGGCGGCGTCGTCGGCATTGGGAGCGGCAAATAAGTTGGCATAGGGTGGCTCAGGCGGCCACCCCAGGAGAAGCAGCCTAGGTGGGCTGTCTAGCTCACGTGACCTTGTGGCATCATCATCATCATCACAACCTGCCCGCCGGACTGCAAGCGAACTAACCACCATGGCAGGTGGCTGTTAAATTAGTAATTGATAGCGAGAGATTGCGTTTTACGCTACCATCATCATTCCTGCATTCTTTCCTATCCGGCCATGAGAAAGACAGCGTTACTTAAGAGACAGGCACCACTTTTCATCGGCATATCCTTCCCTTTCATCCCATCTGCTGACACTTCTATCCTTTGTTTCCGTTTGATTCCTTAGCACCCCTTCGTGGATGAACCTCTAATGGCGATTCCGCTGCTTGTGACCACACTTCCCTGGGCAAGTTTTTCGGCTTCACTTAACACAGGAAGTATCTGCTGTAACACTGCCTGATCATGCACATAGTAAGGAGAATAGAAAACTCGAGAGCCCTTAGCTCTTACCTGCGACTTTATGTGGCGTGTGGTCGGCTGAGAAGACCTGGGAAAATCTGATGCACAGTATTTGGCAGTACCTTCTCCGTCAGCATCAGCTGATACTACTTTGTGTTCGTCTCCATCTGGTGAGTTAGCTTCACAGTCCATTTCAGATAATGTCCCGCTAGTGGTATTGATAGCAGTTAAATAGGCTTCATCCGTTGAGGCCGCAGAGAGACGGAGAGAATTCCAGCCATCAATGAGCAAAAATAGCGCACCAAAATGCTTGCAGGGTAATTTAGACTCCCTGAAGTCCAAGCATGAACAACTTGGGTAGAAGTCCGCTTTATGGAAGCCACCATTCTCTGCTCAGACCTCACCCGAAAAGTTCCTTCCTTGGTCCCTGCAGTCATATCTTCACTACTATATTCTGACAGGAGGTCCCCCTGACAGTTTCCACTTTGGGACCTCCTTCTGTAATAATTAATTTATGTACCTCTTACCTGTGCTTCTTTTTTCAACAAAACCGTTCAAACCCCAGGCGGCCTTCCATGAAAGTAACTAGGTGCTTTTTTTATGACAGAGGTGGTAGCTTGGTCTATTAAGGCTTGAAGAAGGCCTCGCAAGCTACGCCGCCAGGGGTTTCCTGCCAAGCATGCCTTTAAAGTCTTGTTTTTTGACTCTGTGCCGTTATTCGTATCAAATGGAAGGTCCAATCTATACATCTTTACCCACATTTCAAGTGCCGTGAGCCAATTATGGGTAATATAAGCCTCAAGCTTTTTGTTCCTTTACCAGCCAGGAGAGTCCTTTAAGTTACGGAGTGCGATTTTCAGTTTAGCTTTCTTTGGGCTCGACGTTACCTGCTTCAACAGTTTCTTCACACTGGTGGTGTCCTAACTAATTACTAAAATACTAAAAATGGGTAAGCCTCACATGTATGGAGCCTAAGCTGTTTCAATATAATTGTTTGCTTGAATTCAATAAAAATTAATCCACACGTTTCACATTATTATCACAGCCAACAAAACAAAGGTCAATCAAACATCACATAAATTATGGTTATAAGGTCACAACGTTACTGAGACGGCATTATGACATCTAAGAATGTAAACTAAATTAAGTGCGCTCAAAAAAAAATCGCGATGAGATGGGAACCTAACCCAAGACCCCTGAGGAGCTAGTCAGACACGCTACCTGAGGCCAACGAAGCACGCTCGATGGACTTGGTTAAAGGGAAGCCTTGTGTGTCTGTGTCTGGCATGTCGCTGTTTTTTTCTTCTGCTTTCTAATCGATTATCTGTATATAATCACTATTATTCTCCCATTGATGAACATAAATTTAAAAAAATCTCCTATGCTCATTGGTTTCGGTGACAGTTGGATTCCTTCACCTACGTCATAACGAGCCCCTGTGTCCCTTCTCATGTCTGATGGAAAAAAATTGATGAAAAAGTAAAATATATAAAAATAATAATTAAATAAAGAACAGTGTCCGCGCCTGCGAAGAGGCGCAAAGAGGCGCAGGCCGCTGAAGGGACCCATTAACGCTATCGCGTCATACCCTTGAGGCGGAGCTTGTGTATCCCGAATATTTTGCATGACTCACGTGACTTCAAATGCTTTGTTACGTTACAGCCGTCGTTCTGCTATTGAAACCAAAACCGAAGCAGCCCGAGAAAGGAATTCAATTAAACATAATTCAGCTGGCGTACAAGTCTACGTCGTGTCTGCATACTGATGTCTAGCTCGCAATGCCAAAGAAAATTTAAAACATTTCTCCAAAACTTTGGTGTCAATGTTCCTTTAACAGAAGTCAAATAAAAGACAAGCCAATTTTTAAGGCTTTTGAAGCGTGGACGCATGCCAGGAAATTGCGAAGGCGGTCACGTCAATCAGTCATTCAATCAGTCATTGTCTATTGACAGAAGATGGGTACGTGCATGTTTTTATACAGGTGGGACCCCAGAACTCGAGCCGATTGTGGATCCTTCATTAGACTTCTGATATTTTGTCACAGTTCAGTTTCAGTTTATTTATTTCTTGCTACAGGGAGCAGTGATACGTAACACTAAAAACGTAATGAGAAATACAAAAATACCGCTTTTGTCCATAATGAACACAAATTTCAGTGAATAATCGGCAGCGATAAAAGAAAGTGCAGGGCTGGCCACAGGGTCCGCTTTTCTGCGTTATGTACAGGCACATACGATGTCAATATAGCTATCAAGTTTCTCAGAATGGCACTTCTCTTAACCTCCACAGATATTCTGAGCTTTGGGGACGTCGTAACTGCCTGGCTAAATATGTGCTCGAAAGCGGGCCCTGTGGCCTGGGAACTTTTGACCCACCCTGTACAGGTTGGTTACTAAAAAATACAATGGTTGATTATTGTAACCCTGCAGCAAAATAAACGCCTGTTTTCGCAATGTTGTCTTATATTTCGCCCAAACAACGCAGTCATGTAATGATGTGACCGAAAAAAGAATGACTTGGCGGGCGGCCGTAGAATTGCGCGTGCTGTGGCTGGACTTGTAACCTCGACCGCCTTGGAGGCAACGGGAGAGTTCGAGAAGATGTACGCGCGCGTGCACGCACACGTACAGACACGCACACCCCTCTCCACGCGCACACACAAATTGAATAAAGACGCAGTAACTCCCTTACTGTAGATGGACATCTGAAGCGCGTTAAATACGAGAAAAAGGAGGACAGAATTATAACGATCGAGGCAGCTTCAGTGCTTTAATTTCGATTCAGGCTACAACGGGAACAGTACCTATAATTTACAGATTCGTTATACTTGTCTAGGTTCTCGACTCTTGCACCTGCTTTACGTCTCTTCAGAAGAGGCAGCCTTTCGTTACACTTAGCATGGCCTTGAACGGCCCGTCCTCATCAGTAATGAGGACGTTTGCACCTGCAAGCTGGCTGCTGAACATGAGCCTCCCTGCATGAACCAAGACATAAGAGAGTAAACCACCGTGCACAAAACTGTATTGCAAAATTTTCGCCAATGCAAAAGCACGTGACTTGAACTTGCAGTGCAAGTACACTAGCACCGCAAACGGCTTTGAAGACGCTGCCCCGACGCGCCGACCGCATCACCGTCGCTATAGCAACGCTGCGCATGCGTAGGAAGCAGCGGGGGCATGATCGGCGGTGACACCAAATGATGAAAACATCTCCCGCCTCGTCCTTTTTGCTGTTCGCAGCACAAGTTAAATAGGGTGCCTGGATGGCCAACGCCGCGGAGGAGAGCGGGCATCAAGGCACACTAAGGTTAAAGCTTTTGTGGCGCCCTCTATACCTCAACAAACAAACTTCCCGCCAAAAGTTGTGGCCTCCGTGATTAAATCAAGCAGCACGCAACTGTTGGTTCGATCACGGAGGCCAGGCAAAAGCTTTGAAAGTATCGGCGTCGCTTGCAGTGCTGTCACATTCAGGGTCGAGTGCTAGATGGCGACACCGCCGCGGAGCCAAGGGAACTTTTTTTCTTCGGAATTATCATTGGTCGGGCGCAACTTCATAGTTTTGCCATTAACACGTGGTAAGATACCATTTGCGACGATTGTGATGAATCTCAGGGACTAAGAAAACAAAATCTCCTCGTTTCCACCGCCAGAATGCACTTCTAACCTCGCTCAAGCGCGAGTAGTTCATTCAGTTGGACCGTGCAGGAGTTCTTAGCTCATTGCGATGGGCTCAGACGTGACGCACAAGCCTCAAGGGAAAGAGTTCTTCTCAGATGCGAGAAAGAGAATCGCTAGATTATCCCGCTTTTTATTACCCCATCTAAAGCTACAAACGCTTGAGGGAAGAATGGCTGTTTTGTGAGTCGACTTTTTCATGCGTATCGTGACGGAATCACAAGCATGGGACATGTGAGAATGTATTTAGCATGTCATGGTATATAAAAGGTCTCCGTTTCCTATCATTCAACTACTGCAAAGTAAACTACCAGTGTTTGTACTTGTGCGGTTTCCTCTTGCTCAAGCTAACCCTGAGTGGAGAGCCTAGCAGCATGCAGGAAAGACCACATGCCTGATTTATGTGACTGCACAAATTCCCTCGCTGTTCATGAATACTCCAAACTTTCTCATTCAGATGCATCTGATGCCTTTCTCACAGATAAACCATGTGCTCTGGGATGAAACGTGGAAGCTCACATGAGCTATCAAAAACAGCCAGTGGAGCCAGAAGAAGACCCATAGGAGTTAAAGTGCAAGTTTATTCTATGTATAATACACAGTTCGCTCACTAGAGTGAACGGCACCGTGTGCGGTGGACCCGCGTGTCACTCACTGGGTGCCATAACTGGTTATGACAATGCAATTTACGCCAGATCGAGGCACCGGAAAAGGGCCCTCCAGGTCTTAACCAACGCGATAAAAGGGTTAGCGGAAAATGCCAATAGGTTCAGGGGTACAAATAGGCAACGTAGAGGGCTTTTTTCTACACTGGCAGAGGTTGCAAAATGGCAGCAGTACGAAGCGGTCACTTTGGCTGGTCGTCGGCAGGTCATGGAATTACTTCAGGACCGCCTAACGGAGCCGTTGGGGAACCGCAAGCGGCAACTCATGCCTGTTGAGTGGACACTGCGGCGATACAGAGTGCCGTTCCAGAAAACAAGTAGTCGTAGTACAGTTGTAGAGAGGCCTTCGTGTTTGTAGAGTCGAGGCCTCCTGTCAGCGGCCTTAATGCTATAGGTCGCGGCTCTGAGAGAGTCGGTAATTACATAAAAGCAACGTCCAGCATCGCTCTCCCTCCATTCAGGCGTCTCTCCGGGGGACAAGGAAAACAGTTCCCGTCATGGCACATACGCCTGCAACTTCTATGTGACAGCGAACGAATATTCTTGCACACATAAAGCCCAACCTAACAGTCGGCGTTCGGGGTAACTTCGACAATAAAGTCAGCAAAAAAATGGTGGTCTGTCACGACTGTTAAATGACTGGGTAGGCAAAGGCCCACTTAAGCGCCAAACACTCGTGTTCAGTGATGGAGTCATTTCAGTCGGCGGCGGAAAGAATGTGGCTGGCGTGAGGAGTGACGCACGTATCATGGCCCTGCTGTTGTTTTGCAAGGACCGGGCCAGTCCCGTTCGCCCATTGGCGTTGGTGCGAACTTGAGCATGGTTTGATGCGTCAAAGTACACTAGTATAAGTGGCATGGCCAGCAATGTGATAAGCGACGGAAAAGCTTCCGCTTGGGAGAGCCCCAAACGCCTCCCCTGAGTAGTTCATTTAATGGACGGTCTTGGCCAATGAGAGGCTTAACGAAAGGGCGGAAATCAGAACAAAGACCGACAACGGTCCTCGCATCATTTGTCTGCAGAAGAATAGCGAAGTATTTCACGGCGCAGATTCTACCGGGTGAGGTCGTACTCCAGAGGCGTCGACCAGATGGCGAAGAATGGTGAGCTGGTGGCAGACGAATTCGAACTTTCTGGAATTAAACTGAAGCCTCGCTTGGCAAAACAGATCAAGAATAGCAAAGATTCTTTCACGGTTCACAGAAAGCGTAGATGATAACACTACAACCACGTCGAGATGGAACATACAAGCGCAGTCCACTTGAATTCACGAAAAAGGGAGTCGATCTCCTTCGCGAAAATGGCCCTGCAGCATTAAAGAGGCTGAACGGCATCACATTAAACGGAAAGGCCATAAGGCGTAACGAATGTGGTCTTTCTGCAGGCCATGTAATCCACAAAGATCTGCCAAAAAGCGGAGTGGAGATCTATTGATAAAGTCGTACCTGTCGTCGTGACAAGGTTGAAAGGATAATTTCTGCGGGAAAGAAAAAAAAGACAGAAGAGCAGTAAACGCCTCACTTTTATTTCAAAAGGGGCATTAATGAAGAAATAAACACCGGGAACGTTTGCCGGTGTGGAAGTTTACAGAGCAAATTAACTGATAAGAAAGAGAATTCCGTTTGACCATGCAAAAGCGCGTTTATCGCTACACGTACGAATGTTCTCCTTGAAAACCGTGCAAGAATAAAATGCAAGAACGTATTCATCCCCACATGCAACAAAAGAAAAACGGTTCTCGAGCGACAAGCGCACCGTCGTAACCGTATAGTCGCCTACCCCGCGCTGCGCCCGCTGCGGTCCGCACCTCGCGCACCCCTCTACTGACGCCACTGATTATGCAAGCAATAAAGGTGAATATAAGTAGCAAGAGTTACAGGAGTAGGTCAAAAGTACACGACTCTTCTATTGGCTAGCACTTTGCCCAGTGGGGTTATCCTGTTTTCCGATGATGCATGTTATTTTTTTTATTCTTTATTATATTGATAAATTAGCGCTTTCTACGTAACACGCAGACTGCTTCACAACGATGACTGAAGGACTGTGTAATCACTGACCCTCCCACACTCGCTAGATCTCGTCGCCTTGCTCTAGAGCGGTTCCAGATAGCTCGCAACGAGTTCGAGCACATGCAGGAGCTTGGCATTACCCGCCCCTCCTCTAGCCCATCGACGTCGCCACTGCACGTGGGGCCGAAGAAATCCCCGGGGACTAGCAACCTCGTGGTGATTACCGCGCTCTCAACAACGCTACAGTTCCGGTACGCTATCCCATACCACACGTCACTGATTTCACAGCATCGCTGCATGGCGCCGCCATTTTCTCTAAAATAACCTGGTCAGGGCCTACCACCAATTTCCTTGGCACTCTTCGATGTACCAAAACTATAATCATTACACCATTCGGCCTCTTCGAGTGCATCCGTTGCCCTTGGCCCACGTAACTCTGGCCAAATATTTAAAAGCTTTGTGGACACAGTGACTCGGGGTCCATCTTTCTGCATGGCTTACATACCGACGACCTCCTCATTTTAAGCTGCGATGCTGAGCAGTAATTGCGACACCTCCGCCAGTTTTTCCGGTCTCATCGTCAACAGATCCAAATGTGACTTCGGCAAGTCGGAGTTCGACTTCTTTGGTCATCGTGTCCGCCATTCGGGTATCCGACCTCTTCCATCCAAATTAAGTCCAAGCTATTCAATACTTTCCACAGCTTTCTTCAATCGGAAAACTCCTCGATTATCTTGGCCTTATCAGTTTTTATCGCGGCTTTATACCTCACTGAACAGCTCTGCTTAAACCATTGATGGACATGATTCAAAACTAGAAACCAAACTGCACAACTTACATGGTCCTCAGCCGCTGTAGATACTTTAGAAGCCGTAAAAAAGAAACTGGCGATGTCGCTCTCCTTGCCCATCCGCGTCCTAATGCGTCTCTGCGTGGCATGGCCGACGTTTCCGACACCGGCGTTGGAGCCGTACTTCACCAGCTCGTGGACTGTACCTGGAGTCCACTATCCTTTTTCTCTCGGAAGTTATTCCCTGCTTAATGCCGCCACGGTACTATCGGCTGTGAGCTTCTAGCCATGCATGTGCGTGTCCGTTCAGCATTTCAAGCATGTCCTCGAAGATCAGTAGTCCCACATTGTTACAGACCACAAACCACTCACTTTTTCCGTCACATCGGGCAACCGTAAATTATCGCCGCGTGAAGTTCGTCACCTTTCGTACGTGGCGGAATTCGCGGTAGGCTTCGGACATGTGCAAGGTCTTGACAACGCCCCAGCTGACGCACTGTCACGTGTCGCCGCTTCCCTCGCTTCTGCCGCCTCGTCAACCGACCTCGACTTTGCCGCCCTCACCACAGCACAGCACAAGGACGCGGAAATCAAGAACCTTCTCAAGGTCTCCGCCTCACTGGTTCTCCGTGAAGCTCTTCCTTCGTGTCCCGTCACCATCACATGCGAAACTTCGACAGGCACTCTGCGCCCTTTTCGTCGCCTTGTTTTCGACGCCCTCCACTGTCCGTCCCATCCTGGAATTCGCGCCACGGAGCATCGCCTCACGTAACGTTACATCTGGCCTGCTGTCAACAAAGACGTGCGCGCCCGAGCCCGTACCTGCCTGGTCTATCAGCAGCCTAAAACTCAGTGACACGCGACATCTTTCGGCTTGTTCGTTCCGCCATCAGCATGGTTTCGACAACGTCCACGTCAATATCTTGGGCCCTTAGCCACCTCCTGCCGGATAATCCTCTCTGCTTACGTGCATCGATTGCTTCGCTCGCTGGCCAAAAGCTTTCCCTCTGCCCGACGCCACCAGTGACACCATCGCCAGAAATTTCGTCGCCGGCTGGGTGTCACGATACGGCGGTTCCCTCGACAATCACCATCGGTTGTGGCCCCAGTTTGAATTTTGCCTTTTTAAGAACCTTGTGAGTGAGTGAGTGAGTGAGTGAGTGAGTGAGTGAGTGAGTGAGTGAGTGAGTGAGTGAGTGAGTGAGTGAGTGAGTGAGTGAGTGAGTGAGTGAGTGAGTGAGTGAGTGAGTGAGTGAGTGAGTGAGTGAGTGAGTGAGTGAGTGATCGGTAGGGTTAGCGCGACCGGGTCTAGGTCTGCCACGTGTCGAGATCTTGTCTCTTCGCCGCCTCGAGGGCCTGCTGGGCGGCCCAGATTTGGTCATTGAGGCTGGAGCTGCGGCACCGGTCCTGTGGTACCGGTCTCACGCAGCGCAGGTGGCACCGGCCCCCGATGAAGACGACACGGTGGGGCATCCTTGTTGGGCACCCACCTCGCGCCAGTCTCTTCTGGCTAGTTCAAGGCAGCGCATCGTTCCCTGGCACTACTGCCAATAAATCGGCCATTGCTTCACTCATATACCGGCCTCACACTCGTTAACGCGACAAACTGCTTTGGAGACACGCTGATCGCTGTGTTCGGGGCACATTCTAGCGCGGTTCATATAGTCCAAATGCTGCAAGCCACGCCCTCTGATCAGTCTCGGCCAGGTGTTCGTAGCAGCGTTCTCGCAGTACCTTCTCAAGTCTTACAGACGTTATCGGCCCCCTTCTCACTGTAGTGTCGGGTCGCATTATTCTATCGTTAGCGGGCACTCGAGCACTTCTCTGTTCCGGCGCCAAACCGGCTCTGAAGACAATAGCTGGCTTTCGAACCATCCAACCCCATCAACAGCACTACTGTCGCCGACGGATGCAAAAGCCGAGAACAGAGACGAACAAGAAGCTAAGCTCATTTCCATCAGGTATAATTGAGGGAGCACTTGACACGTTATCAAGGTACATAAGTGACAACTGTATTTTTGACAGATTTTAGGGAGGTGCTGGAGATTAGGCCACAAGCCCTTGCGCCGCGGCGGCCTCCGCAGCCCAGGTGACCGCCCTCTCTTGAGCGGTGGCTTCCGAGCTGCGCAACAGTGCCTCCCGCTGTTCAGCTGTGGTAAGAGTTGGGTGTGTGAGGGGTAGGTGTTCATATTCCCAAAAGGAGTGGGTTGTAGTGTGGATGATTCGTCGTTATCTTGAGATTGATGAGCTCTTTCTCACATTTCTGTCACGCGGTGAAGAGCCATCACTAGCGTGCTCATGCGAGGTTGGGGGAAGCAAATCCTAAACTGGCACTCGCGGCGTGATCGCCATCGTGCGCCCTCTTTCACCACTGCCCGTATTGGCTTCAGCGTCGAGAAAATGGGGCCAAATATTTTCGATAGGTGTCACAATGTCCTTTAAGACTTTTTTTTTCTCGAAAGCTCGTTTTCTGGATGCGCGGGGGAAAAAAACGTGTGCGCGTTAGCGATGCTGATGTGCTCGGTTGGTCCACCTACATTTGGCCGCTTCGGAGCCGCTCGGTGCGTTTATGGAGCCTCCCTAAATACAGATTGGCGGCGAACTAAACGCCAACTACGTTGTCATCGGTGTAAACGGCTTCAGAAAGCCTGTTGACATGTGACAAATGCGTCCAAGGTCACCTACAGCTGTAACGAAGCAACGCCTATAACGAAGAATTCGCGCTGCCCCTTCGACTTCGTTATAACTACGTTGAGCTGTAGCAGTTGAACGCACTGTCTGCAGCCCCGTGACTATGGCCCCGTAGTCTCAGGTGGCAGCCAAGCACACCAGATCCGCACCGCCGACGTTTCAAATACCATTCGGAACGCATTTTTTCTTCTTTTTTTTTTGGTATATGGAAGTACGTCGTCTCGTATCATATTACTTGAAACTACGTGCACGTCCTTACAAGGACAGCATTTCCAGTCGCTGCGCATTCTGAGTGTCCACTTAATTCTTCCTCATCCTTCATTTCTCATTTTGCTGTTTTGTGCGCGACTGCCATGCCCAAGCGTGTCGACCAGTTTCCTTCTGCGCCAGTGCGTGCAGTACAACTTCTCCCGGAATAAAGCAGAGACTGACTGAAAAACTTTATTTTCAAAATATGTACAGGGAGCGAGTGGAGCGGTCCTTAATTAAGGGGTCGTTCCTTACAAAGCCTACATGGGCTGCTTATTACAGGAGCCCATTGGCGGTAGCTGCTGCTCGGGCGCGCCCGACCATGCAGGCCTTTTTTTCTCTCCAGGACAGAGCAGCCGCGCAGGGCTGCCTCCCAGTCCTCGCGGGTAGGGTTGGGGATAGGGGGAAGATGCGGGGTTGATTGGCATCTCCACACCATGTGGTAAATTTTCGAAGATTTTCCCTGCAGTGCGGGCACTCCCCTGTGCACGCAGGGTTGACATGTTTGATGACTGCCGGGCACACCAGTGTTTTAGTTTAAAGGCGAAGGAGTAAGCGTTACTGCGGCTTCGTGAGGACCTTGAAGGGCTTAGGAAAGATTGCATGGCCGATTTGGTAATAACGCATGATTTCCTTGAAGGTAAAAGCCGAGTGCAGGGTTGCGGCTAGAGCACTGTCCAGTATTTTTTTTTCTTGGGGAGGGGATGATGGCGTGTGCATGCGTGCGTGTGTGCGCGCGTGCGGTATACAGAGGTAGAAGGCGAAACGTAGAAAGCATAATGTACAAGTAAAACTGCATATCTGTATGTCATACTCCCCTGCAACCGGTCGTTCACTGGGGGGGGGGGGGGGGGGGGGTCCTATCTGTGCACTCCGCCAAATTACTGATTCCGCCATATAGCAATATCGTATATGCACAATAAGATATTTCGCGTAAAAGTAAATATTGAGAGCAAAACGTCGCTAGCGAAATTTCGGAGGCATAAAAAAAAATCTATCGTCTGTGATATTTTTGGCAACTATTTTCTGACTTCGAAGGTAATGTAGAATAATGCACAACTCCTACAACTGCCCTAGACATAAGCCACTGTCCGGACCGTGGCCAAGATCTCCGTGGGATTGATATGCTCACATCCTTTATGAATGTCGTTCGTGCTCTTCTTTCCAGCCTGCGCACGCCAGCAGCACACAAAGCACTGCAAGTACTGGACGCGCTGTATCCAGTTCTTGCGGCTGAACTCAACTGAAGCCCTCCAGTTGAATTGTACCCTGCGGTACCAAAGGAAACAGCACTGTTTTGCTACCTGAGAGCGACGGCTTGAGGCACAAATTCTGACGGTGCTCCTCGCCCCTTGTTTCTGTCCCTTTTCATTCCCCTCATCCCTCTTTCCCAGTGCAGGGTAGCCAACCGGGACACCCTTCTGGTTGACACCTCTGCTCTCCCTCTTCCTCTTTATCTCTCTATCCCTGAAGGAGCTTAGGCAAAACATATGATAATTTTGGCGCATGCGACGTTTGTCTTGTCTGTGAAGCTTGCTAATTGCATTTACCGTGGAAAGCTGAATAACCAAATTCTTTACAAGTGCAACTTCCCGTTTGCGATTAGTATGATCTTTCGGATAAGAATGGCCTGCAGTAGACCCTCACGAAAAATTTCTCTTCCATTCGCCCACGTGCTCCCCTCGTGCCTGCCGGGCGCATGTTACTAGTTCGCTCGTTAAAAGACTGTAGCGGTTGCACGCTTTCCTTGGGGCAAGCGATTGAGATACAGTGGGGACCACCTATAGCATAACTGCTTATAGTGCGGGACCGGATATACTGCGGTTCTTGCCGGCCACTGAACTGCCTCCCACAGTAATCATTGTAAAGTTGTGCCACTTAATAAGCGGTCACACGAAGCGAAATACCAGTTATAGTGCGGCTTTGAAATCCACTCGGTGACCGCGCTGAACGGCAAGTGCTCTTCCCTGCTCAGCAGCGGGGTCTTTTAAGGCGCGCTGCCGGAAGCTTACTCCGCAGAACAAACACAATAAAATATTGTGCGGCGATTGAAGGTCGATCCGACGGAAATGCGAGAGCATAAATCGTTTTTATTATTGCTGACACTCCGCTGCTTAAGTTACGCTTTTTCAATTACGCTTTGCAATTAACGCACACACTATGCTTTCACCAGTCAAAGACACTACTGCAAGCATGTTGTCTTCCGTAATCAACGAATTGGCTACGCTTCCCATTTCTTGAAGGAACGGCAGCCACTGCACTGTCGGCACCACGCGTCCGTCTACCCCTCACCCCACTGCGCGATT
This sequence comes from Amblyomma americanum, assembly GCF_052857255.1. Lineage (NCBI taxonomy): Eukaryota > Metazoa > Arthropoda > Arachnida > Ixodida > Ixodidae > Amblyomma > Amblyomma americanum. The sequence goes on from NC_135497.1 coordinate 410,801,474, forward strand.
AAATCGCTTCTATCGCACTCTTCCGCGGTAGCGCTGCGTGCGTTATGCTGGAATCAATCTAAGCGTGCAACAGACTAAGCGGGTTTGCTTTTTGTTCAGTGATAAATAAAGCTTTTCTGGAAAGGAAGCTAGCCATCCGGCGTGTATTTTAACCTGAAAAAAAAAACAATGTTTTTGTTATGATGCGGATTTTCGCGTTCACAGCGATAGACGTTATAAGCGGTCTACGCTGCAATATGAGAAAGGTCCATCGCTGGTCACTGCAGACCATTTTCTTGTGTGTATTTGCATTTAAAGTGCGTGCAGGTTTGTTTCCCATACTAAGGGTCAAAATCCACCCACTGTATAAGCTAGGAAGTGTGGTCCGGTCTGGTCTGTACCATCTCAATCAAAAACATGCCCTAAAATGAACAAAGTTCTGCAACACTGTTATGCATTAACAAAACCAACGTAGCTGTGTAAAGTTTGCGAACTTTAGTACAGCGCGCAAAACGCTTGCGTGGAAACATTTCCACAATGAATTTCTTAGACTTTCTTCCTTAAAACAATTGGGAGTTTCTTGGTTTTCCGCAGAAAATTTCTCGCTGAGTGACAACGGCCGCTCTGCCGCTCCTCCCTTGGAATCTGCCTCTGCATGGAGATGTCCGCGGAAGCGCTAACCATGATCTCACCACTGCTAGAAGGCGCCTCACTGCGACGTCCACAAAGCCGACACAAGCCGCGCAATTCCTTTCGAAGTGATAAGCGCCCGAGGGATACTTCGCGGCACGGCCGCTCGATCTCCCTCCTTGCAAGGAGGGAGATCGAGCGGCCGTGGACCAGCTAAGGAGGGAGATCGAGCGGCCGTGGACCAGCACTCTTACCAGACAGACTGCACATCTGCATAATATGTATGTGACATGGGATAAGTGGATGCAGGAATCGTTTGGAAGTGATCCGGGCTGACCAATGAAATGTCCACGATCCGTGTTACCCTCAACCCACAATATTGTGATTCCGCGAAGCATGGCCGCTCGATCTCCCTCCTTGGGAGCGGCCTGCCGAAAGCGCCTCGCGGCCAGTGATGGCGGAAGTACCAGCTTGCGCCGCTGCGGCGGCCGTGGCGCTGGCTATCGGTGAAGGAGTAGAAGCGCTGGCGGCGCAGTGTGCGCATTTGTAACGGAATCGTTGCCTGCAGTTTTATGGTGTATGCACTGCCCCTCGCGGTATGCACTGGGCCTCAGAGCCCTGTGAGTTAGGGCTCCGAAATTTAATAAAAATTACATTTCGATCTACTGGTTCTTTATCCTGTAGTATTCATAATGGTATAAAGTAGGGAACCGGGTTGCCGGGTATAATTTCACACCTTTGGAAACGCAAATAAAATGATCACGGTCGCGTACGCGGATGTTTGTCGATATCCGCGTGGTCGATAAATTTCGCAGCACAGCAGAACACGCAACTGAGGTTGACATAACGACTAATGACATTGTTTTGTCCACGCATGCTCAACTCATGCCCTTTGTTTACGGCACAGACGCACTTATTGCTTTTTTCGAAGAAAGTGCGCCCTCAGATAACCAGAAATTTTTTTTTACTCAGTATTGTTGATGTATATAAAAGATGGCGAGCAGTAACAATTTTTCGTACATTTCCGCTTATGCAGGACATAAATACATGTTGTAACGTGACGGCGAGCCGAAGACTGGACTACACGGCGAGTGGCCATGGCATGATTTAATGGTGCTGGGCCTTGCGCGAGCGCTCCTGTACTCACCACTGCTCGCTCTGTAGTCTTGTAGTTTGCGACAATATTGTGAATTATGTCAAGGAGGAGGGGCTAAAGGCGAACCATGTGTCTCCTCACGAGACTTTCAGCACATCTGACAACAGCACAAGGATATTTCGTGTACCTTTGATACAGTAATCAATATACGCAGCATACAAAAATGAAAGCTAGAAACACTTTAATAAGACCACTCGTCCAACATGTGCTCTCTATAGACGCAAGACTTTTCGGGACAGAGGCTTCCACGAAAGTTTCAGGATACTTTCCAGCGAGCTATTCACGTCTCCTGCCCAGTTGGCTAGGAGTGGCCTCAACAGCTTCTTAACAAAGATCTCACAAAGTTCTTCACAGTGTTGTGGGTATATGCAGTCTTTGCACCACATCACAGGGCAGTCCTTCAAGCGAGGAAGCACGGCATTGGAAAGAAGTTTGGAAATACGTGCACAACGACGAAGCTTTGCTGACATAAGGGCCCTCTCGACGAACGTGCAGATGAGCTTGCACAGCCATACAGCTTCAGGGCGCGCATAACTCAGACCTCCTTGGTCAAGGCCGGACAAGAACTTGTATGCTCCGTCACATGAAGGCTTTCCTTTAAGCAGCAGCTTACACTCAGGGCGTGTGACCTGAAAAAGTAATCACGTGCGTAATTTACCGCCGCTTGGTTTCAAAATAAATATGCTTACCTTTCTTTCACAAACAAAGACAAGGTAGCCAGCCAAGTACGTGAGTGGCGCGAACTCAATTTCCGAAGGTACTTCGTCGTACTTCATGACGTGCTGAATTTTCCAAAGCACAGCCAGGGCATCTTCTGGAACTGCTGGATTTTTCACTTCGCAGGTGACGTTCGCACATCTCAGTGCCGCTTGGCACTCTGAGCTGGAAGGTGCATTTCCATGCCTGGCAGCCTCCAAGATGCCTACCTGCAAAATGTTTTCACCCGTTCGTGAAAAAAGTATTCAGTTTGATTACAATATCTGACTTGCCTTAAGCAACTTTTCCGCCGTGAAGACAGCTGTTCTGGCGTCTTCTCGGTCGTTGCCACCGTTGAACTGGCGGAAGCAACTGAACAGGGACTCAACTGGGTCACTGTTAAAGGGCCGGGTGAGCACGTACTTGAAGCTAAAAAAAAACGACAATTAAATGAGAACATCAAAGGCTAGTACTGCGCTCGATTTTGTTTTTTTTTTTTGAGCCATGGACTAAACGGCTACAATTAAATAAGCAAGTTTAGTGAAATTTATACTTGCCCGAGATCAGTCAGCAGATACTCGACAACAGCGACTGTTGATCTCGTCGTCATGACAGTGGCTTCATAAGTCTCCTTAGTGAGGAACTTCGCACGAGACTCCCCACTTCGGACTTTGATGTTTTCAAGGAAGCTGATAAAGTCGACCTCAAGCCAGGTTAGCCGATCGTCATCTGCTTCGACGAATGGTGTTTGCCTTGACTTCCAAGTGGAGATGTCGTGAAGATCGTACCACATACTTATTGCCTTCATAAATGCGATAATCGATCCGCAGTCGCGGAATTCTGATGCTTTTTCGTGTGAGTGAGGATGCTCCTGAAGGTACTCCAAGGTGTTGATTACGACAGGTGAAAATATTAATGTTGCGCGGCATACCTTCATTTTTTCTAGATTGTTTGGCTGCACGTGAGCTCGGCTTAATAATCGCACCGGCTTGACCAACAGCTGCTCCTGAATCTCGTATAAAGTGTGGAGGAAAAAAACACCTCTTATGGGCTCTACACCATCAAACATCTCTCTTTCCAGCAGGTTGGTTCTCAGGTTCTTGATGAGATGATTGGGATCAAATGAGAGGAACAGAGGGTCACCTTCGCGTACTGGATGACGAACAACAGGTTGGAGTGTATTGTCCTCGGACATGTCGCGGAACATTGCGGTGTTGGTCTGGTGGTTGTCGGTGACAACACGAACAATGCGGATTCCTGCCTCTTCAACGGCCTTGATGACACTTAGCGTCATAGTGAGGAGCTGGTCATGCTTGAGGTTTCTTCTAAAAAAGTAACCGACCGGAATAACATAGGGTGTGGACAGCCCTCTTACAACAAAACAAAGGAGTCTAGTGGCCACTTCACTAGCACCTTTTCTAGCCTCGCACACAGTGTCAACCAGCCCAAATATTTTGTCTACCTGACGATCATAAATTACTTTCTGCTGGATCGACATTTCGTCAATGATGAGGCTGCAGTATGTTTCTTTTTCTGATTTCATACCTTCCCTCTCTACCTGCAGTCGTTCCTTGATGAGGCTCGTGACTCCGGTATCTCCCGTAGACGACCCAACAAACTTCTGCAGCGTGCTTCGGCACGGTAGTTTCAGAAGCTTTCTTCCGCGCACTAAGTCGTATCCTTTGGAGGACGTTGCTTTCCATAATATACACTCTCTCAATGTTGGCTCGTCCCAAGCTGGTCTTGCTTTGTCAAAGTTCATGACCTGTTCCAAGACAAATTTCGCAGTCTTGTCACCGTCTGCTGCAGCCTTGGACATGTTCACTGCGGCCTGCACAGCTCGGTCATCTTCATAACTTTTCAATCGTTGGCGGACTTCGTCATAACTTTCTTGCAGCTTTTGCAGTCGCTCATGAAGTCTTCGGGTTTGCATTTCAAAGCGATGAGCTTTTCTTTTAGTCTCGTCGAAAAATCCTGTCAAATTGAATGACGTCTGACATTCTCCATCTTTACACTCCTTTATCCGACATACCTCTACACCAATGCAATCGTCCGAAGAATGGCTTTCTGCTACAGCTGACTGGACTCTGAAACTTTCGCTTCCGCCGTGTTCAGTGCTGAAATCTGAGTGTGCAGATTCCTCTTCCGCATTCATTCCTCTCTCTTTACCTTCTAAAGTGCCGGTCGTCTGAGATATGAGAACGTCAGGTTGCGCACGATAAAGCGTTCTCCGCTTCTTTGAAGTCACCGGCTGTTTGTGTGTGGGATAGAAGGGAAACTTCGTCGGAACCGCCGTCGGCCTGAGCAACTTGCGCTTCGTTCCTTGCCGATAATCCTCCTGATTGAAATGCAGTGAGCATACAACTGCTCTGGAGCTCGGTTGCCACTGGCTGCCCTTGTCATCACCTTGCCGCGAGATGTTGCGTAACCACTCCTCCCGAAGGTTTGCATTGGACGGTAGTTCATGGTAACAAAGCTCCGGTTTTCTTGCAGCATTTGATAGGCAGCGCGGCACACAACAGTTTTTAGGCATTATCGAAAACCCCTTAGAGGATCTGGCAAAAAACGTAGCTTACGCAATCGTCGTAGGAGCACGTGCAACGGAGCTTACCGAGGAGCATTCTTTCGCTCGACGAAGGCGTACGACAAGGCACCGCTTTTACGGTTATTCGCCAGTGTTGTGCGCAACTACACTCAGAAAAAGAGTTCACAATGCTTGTTTTCGACGCACGTACGTGAGCGCAGTGAAGTTCGAACAGGAACACCACGTAAACGCAACAGAAAACACACAAAGCCTCAGCTTCCGAGCCTCCGACCGCGCCGGCCTACCGGGAGCGTTTCACCGATGCTTGGCGCCCCTAGCGGCCGAAATGGCAAGTAGCCGCATCACACTCTCCCCTTTGTCTGCTCCGCGACTCGGCAGGCCGCTCCCAAGGAGGGAGATCGAGCGGCCGTGGCTGGTCAATAAGAATATCCGGGATGGTCTCGGCAGTGTGAATTTAAGCTAAGTATGAAGACCTGATTGTAGTCAATTTAAAAAAGACGCTTTGAGACCGCCGCGGTTCCTTGTTAGCAGTGAGGCGAGCAAGACAGGTTGTGTACACGGCAAGGTGCCTTCTTTCCTGTTCAAAGCTTCCGGCAAGGTTAGGATGAATAGTGATTTCAGGTATCATATCCAGGTATCATATCCAGGGCATCGGAATTTAAAGGACTCTTGAGAACAGCCTCGCGCTCACCATACGTTTAAAAAACAAGATATAAAACTCGAAAAAAACAAAGAAAATCATTGTTTTCATTATAAAATTTCAAAATACGTTGAATTGTTCACCATTTAATTTTTAAATTTTAATTATAGTGAAAATGACAGTTCCACAGACTGTCAGATGTAAAAAAGCCAATGCCGCTTTCGTTGTGCGGCGTGTCCTTGCGTTTCGCTTGTTTTCGCCTTTTAGCGCGCATTGCGACAACCGAGAATGAGAGATGCGCCACAAGCGCTACAAGATAGCTATGAACTCTAAATAATGGCCTGCACGGTCAATGGTCAGCGGCAGCCTCGTCAGCGAAAACTAAATGGTTCCGAAGCGAAGTGCGCATTGCTGCTCACTTTCGCTGCGCTATCGCTGCCTGTAGATATATATACAATGCCGGACTGGGAGATATTTTAATAGCTTTTCACGAGCAACTTTTAATTAAAGCCCAGCCTTACTTCAGTATGGACTTGTTGTTCATTTCTTCATTTCGTGTTTTTACATGTTGGTCCGCCCAGCAATTACATGTTACTGAATGACCTCTGAAATTCCGCATGTGGCAGCGGCGCACCTGAATGTACCTAAAATTTTCCATTATTATTGATTCATCGGGAATTGAGGTCGCTCGTGGGCGAGGGTATTAGACACCAAAGAATACGCTTCGATTCTGCAGGCCCTTATCGCTACAAGCATCATCAGAGAAGCGGAACCATGATGTTGTTCTTCCCGCAGATAATCAGTTTTCAGCGGCTGGAGGGAAGACAAGAGACGTGCGGTGATTCGGGAATATTTCCACAAACTCAGATGTGGAATTTGCTCAGCATGCGCGCTAGTGAAGCGAGTAAACCAAAACTATTGCTTATGAAAAGGTTTCAAGAATACCTTCGGAAGCGCTCCAACTACTACTGTCCCGAGACGGGGCGATACAGGCATCCCTACAAGAGTTCCAATGGGCGCATCTTGCGCACGTCCATCTTGGCGACGCCTCTGTCTTGAATTTATTACCGCCAGCACGTACGCAAGCTGTTAAATGCCTAATATCATTTCATGGCTGAGCATGTTTTGAAATTTATACGTTGTCTACGATCTCCCGCTGGGAAATAAAAATGCGCGATGGCATCATCATGGAGCGGTTGTGCACAAGCTGTGAAATTCGACCTCTTTTAATCTCTAAAGCTGAGCGCATTAAAGAAATCCCTTTGCCTCAGCCGTCCAAGAGCGCAGTCTGTGGTTGGTAACGCGTAGTTTATAGTAATCAATTATTATTTACACCAAAAGGCCACCTACAATATATACGTAAGAAAGGCTTTTACAGCGGAAGCTGTATATGGCACGATCAACAAATTCAGGTGTCGTCGACGGTCTCTTTCGCACAGCCGCTGGAGGTGGAAGGCGGGTGTCCGGCGTGAGAGCTACAGCGAGCCGCGACCATGCTTGGCCGTGACTGTGCGTCACGCCTACCCTCCAGCACTACACCCCATCACTGTTTACTGCACCCGGCTACTCCAACACCCTCAGCAAGAGGCGTTTGCAAGCTCACCCGGAGCGCAAATGCCCCTGTAATGGGATCTGATACCCCTATCCAGAGTTACTAAGCATTTCGACTGGCATCAGTATAACGCCGCACGTACCCCAGCTGTCGCTAAAACTCGCATTACCACATGTTGAGCAGAAAGTGTATTTGGAAACTGAGTTCTACATTCATTTCTTCCTTACGCACGCACACGCACACAGACGCACACACGCACGTACACACGCACGCACACACGCACACGCACACGCACGCACGCACACGCACACGTACACACACGCACGCACGCACACACACACGCACACGCACACACGCGCACACATGCACACACCCACACGCACACACGCGCGCACACACACACACACACACACACACACAGAAGCGCACACGCACACACACACACAGACACACGCGCGCGCGGAGAAAAGTTATGTCAAGCCCCGTTGGCCTGACTGCCCTTGTAAATCCACATGCAAGTGAGGCGAGGAATCCTGTCTTGCTTCTTTTTTTTTAATTAAGCGACTATCACATCATGGTTTAATTATGTCTTCTGCAATGATGATGTTTTTATCTCTCCGACCTCTTCCACGTTTTCAGCGCTCGGCGTTTCTTCATCTTGTAGGGAGGCTATAGACAGAAAAAGAAAAAAGATATTATTGAATTAATGCCTAACGTTCCCACCAATATATATATATATATATATATATATATATATATATATATATATATATATATATATATATATATATATATATATATATATATATATATATATATATATATATATATATATATATATATATATATATATATATATATATATATATATAACACATTTCGGTCGTCACTGGGCGCAAGGGGAAACTGGCATGCCTGCAGCACAACAACACGCGCTGGCGCTCCTCCGTCCCTGTCACGACCACCCTAGGGATGAATAACGAAATTTACGATGCGCGCTAAAAAGCTCGGACGCCGTTTCAAACGCAGCGCGGAATGCTGCTTGTGTGCAAGCAAGAAAAATACGCAGCCCAAGCGAGCAATGCGCGTGGGGCGCCGTTCATGTATACAGCTGCGTGCCTTCGTCCGAGTCATCTTGTAGCCCTCGGAGCTCTCGGGCGCAATGTCAGCGGGTGATATAGCGGTTTTTCTTCACCGCGTAATTCAATTAGGGCCTCCTCCTCAGCCGGAACAGTCAGGCCTTCTCAAGAGACCGTCTTGGGCAACACCGGGGACCAAGACCGGCTTGCTTGAACATCACTTTCAATTGGAAGGCAACTACTGCGGAATATTGTACAAGGTGATGCTATTAACACATCTATGGGATTGGTCTAACCTTCCGACGCGTAGAAAAATCTTGCCTTTAAAGTTAGTCTCATACCGAGTGAAGACGAACCCAAATTCAATGGGGTGTGTTTGTAGCAATAAATATAGCAGAAAACCGTAAGGGTTTCGAGGGGGAATCTGCGGATAAATTGATTGTCATGGTGCAGTGTTCGATATGCGAAAAATTTGCGTTCATGAACAACTTCCATTGAAAAATACTTTAGTCCAGAATTTCTATAGGCATGAGTGGCATGATGCGGATGTGTGCCGGAAAGCTTCGTATTCTATTATTCCTTCATTTTGTTCCAAATCCCTTACGATTTAATGATGTCCGATGTATCAGCCTGTGCGGGGAAAATCTCGAATAACGCACGGATTTCCGTTTCTGCGTCATCTTCGTAATGGCACGTGCACGTGAGCGCGTGCGCCAACAGCCCTGTATTCTCTCTCGTTGTTCACTGAGCTGGTGTCGCTTTACTTGGGACAAAGTAAATATAAATTCTCGATGATTTCGTTACTTTTCACGCTCGAGGAATTTCCTGCGCAGCAAGGTTGCTGGTAAACATGCTACTTTGGGTACGTTTTGTGCGCACAAAATACACAACCACGTCCGGCTGTGCGCTCCGTGCTCTCAGAATGTGCGCTGCATCAGCTCAGCTATTTGAGTGCAAATTGCCGGAGTAAAAATTAATTGTAGCTGAAAAAAAAATTCTGGAGTTTGCTTTTTACATATCAGCGGGGAATCTAAAGCGTTTGAAGCAAGTTTTTATTACGAGATTGCTTAAGTGTGAGGACTACTCTTATCGTAGGATGAGAGTAGGTTGTACCTCGGTACAACTAGTGTTCAGTCTAGCGCTTGAGACGATCACAGGCAGGGCAAAATATTTTTATGCTACAGATAGCATCAGGCGATTCCCGCCGTCACTGCCTTTGAACCGGCAGATACTGAGTATACAGTCTCATGTCGATTGCACAAAATTGCATAAAGGATATTGGGGAGTATCAGCGGATGCACACATTTTCACACGGAAGCTGCTGCACAAGCACACACACACAGTGAAGTCTGTTGGAAAATGCCGCAAAGTATCAACCAGCTGTGGCACCTGTCGGTGGTAAAATGAAAGTGTGTTTTTCCGCGTAACGTAACACGAAATGCCAAGAAACATATGCTCTGGTAAGTGCATGTCAGCGCGTCCTAAATATGCGAATAAGAAAATGAATCACGCTAGTACCCCAAGTAAAAGAGAGGGCATGTCTTTAGCCGATTTTTTTAATTAATAAAAGACGCAAAAGAACTAACGCGGCAATGTTTGCGGCGTGTTCATCGACGATGCACAGCTGTAACTTCTTTCAAAGGTTGTAATTGGATGCGGTGTTTTGAAAGTGGGCGCCATTACCTAAAAATTGGAAACCCCAACGTGCAGGCAGCTGGCAATACAGTAGTGTGCTGGTAACTGCAAATTTCCGTTTCCGCGTGTGAAGTACAGTCATGGACAAAAGTTTACGGAACATGGGTTCATGGCAAAAATTCTATTCCTGCGTGCTCGGTGAAGCATGTCAATAAAAGCCTTAGACGTAGAGCAGGACATCCACCCGAACTAATACCAGCTACCTAAGCCGCCGCGGTGGCAAAGTGGTTACGGCGCTCGGCTGCTGGCCCAAAAGACGCGGGTTTGATCCCGGCCGCGGCGGTCGAATTTCGATGAAGGGGAAATGCTAGAGGCCCGCCTACTGTGCGATGTCAGTGCACGTTAAAGAACCCCAGGTGGTCGAAATTTCCGGAGCCCTTCACTACGGCGTCTCTCATAGCCTTAGTCATTTTGGGACGTTGAACCCCCCATAAACCATAATACCAGCTACCTGACTGGCTAGCGAAGCAACGCATAATTTGATAGAGCTAGTTGTAGGAGCGAAGGTTGGTGGGAAAATCACGTTCGTGTTCACGGTCATTTCGCGTCCGCGGCTCACGTGACCACCCCGCGCACACGGTCCGTGTCTTGCGCTAACTCCTGCATCATCAGCAGGTGCGGTGCGGCACCTAAACATGATGCCGCCAAACTCCTTGAAACGCCTCTCTTGAAAACATCCTGAAATGACAGGATGGAGCGGTATCCTGCGCGCCTGCGCAGTAGCAGCCCCCAGCGGCGAAGTGGAACATCAGTCGCTTAGCGGAAAGGCCAGGGATGCAGCCAAGATTAAGCGTCGTGCTCCGACCGCTGCACGTATGTGGGAGGCCAAAAAAAACTGAAAACGTGCGGCTGGTCGAACAGACGCTGGCAGCGAGAAAAGGGGTTCAAACCAGTGCCAACATTTTTTTTTTCACACCATGCAGCGCTCGTATCCCTTCGAAAAAAAAAACTCAATGGTCGCACACTGATGCGCGGCAACAGCACGGAAAGCAAATGCAACAAATTGCAATGCGGGCTAGTTAGCGCTGACCATCGCATTATCATGGGTTTAATCGCCTTTCACTTTGTTGGTTTTTTCTTCCACGAACCCGCATTGTCTAAACGTTTGCCCATGACTGATAAGAAATTTAGTGATATCACTGGATCAACTGGAGTAACGGATTGCTTGGCAAACACGTACAAAACGCCTTTCCGTCGCTCGTGAATCTCGACATGAAACTTCGTAGTACACGCCCACTGTTTTTTTTGTTTTTTTTTTAGATCCAACCCGGAGCCACATTGTGTCTTCGTTATCGCTGCTACCCCCCTTCCCCCCTCCCCCCCAAAAAAAACACTGCAAAAATTGTAATACAAGTTGAAAGTATACATAAAGTAATATCGGAGGAGTGGAACTGATAGCGCTATATATCAAGTGTTTGCTTGAAATCAACGCTACTTCACAAATGAACGGAAAATGAACAATGTTTTTCTTTTTTTATGCCTGCCGTTGTCCAGTGTTAAATTTTGCCTCAGTTCACCTCATGAAGCTACGGTTGGATCCTATCATGACAGGAGCATGAAACAACCAAATTTTTGGCGCAGTGAAGCATTTCTGCACCGTTCACAATGAGCTGCATACAAGAACGAAACACCAATGGGAAGTGTGAACATGAACAGAAAAGGAAAACAGCTGCGTTGTAGCTAATGGCGTTTAGTGGATTTCATTCGCACATAATCGCTTGATTGAGTGATTAAGGATGCCAGGAGTGGTCGCATCCTATGTCGCATTTACAAGCTTATACTCATAATCTAAGTCCAATGCCCGACAGAGCCTCTTCCCTCAGGTCTTCAGTTAGCCGTGCCTTGAGCCAGCCCACGGCCGCCCTGGCGCAGCAGATTTTCTCATGTCATCTCATCGCCTAACTGTGTGCCCCGGCTATGTTTCCATTCCTTGCGTTTCCACTTTGTTATTCTAGACCAGAGCTAACAGACAAGCGAAAACGTTTAGCACTATTATTTCGTTTCCATGCGCAGAAATGCTCCTATTTCGGCATTCCCATTTCATAACAGCCCCGCTAGGACATCACTCATCCCCATCATCAGCCTGACTATGCCCACAGCAGGGAAAAGGCCTCTCCCATGTTCGTCCAATTGACCCTGTCCTTTGAGAGCTGCGGCCCCCGTATCCCCGCAAACTTCTTAATCTCATCCGCCCACCTAACCTTCTGCCGCCCCTTGGTACGCTTACTTTCTCTTGGAATCCACTCCGTTACCCTTAAGGACCAGCGGTTGTCTTGCCTTCGGATTACATGCCCTGCCCAAGTCTATTTCTTCCTCTTGATTTCGACTAGGATGTCTTCAACCCGCGTTGGTTCCCTCACCCGCTCTGCCCGCTTAATCCAGTCTCGTAACTTTACACGTAACATTTTCCTTTCCATAGCTCGCTGCGTTGTCCTTAAAGCGGTAACCGCATGAGGTGATATTCTTTCGCGATACGTCGCGCGATGACGCCGCCGTCGCCCATCGCTGCCGCTGGCGCAAACCGCACGAAGCGACGGGACTCGGCGTCGGAACGGCGCGTTTTCAGTGCTGCTCGATTGCGGCAGCTTCAGCGTTCAGTCATTTTGCAAAATGGATCGGAAGTTACGCACACGCAGGACCTAACGTCATTGGCTAGTCTCGCACGGCACTTCCGGGCGATAGGCGAAATATTCTGCAAAGCCTGAACCTGTCCGACACTGCTTCGACGGCCCTCAGGCCACCGCACGATGCCATCGCGCAGCGTGTCGCCGCGAATTGATTGTGTGCTTAGATGGTGACTGCGGGAGGGAATGTGTGCTATTATAAGAGACTGTGCGCATAGCGGGGTAGATTCGCCAGGCTTTATGACATTGTTAATATATAAGGGACGCTATGGTGGAGCAATTGCCAGCAGACAAAGCAAGGCTAACCCCACCTGTAGCTTTCAACACCTCAACTCAACTCAACTCTTGTCGCCTCATGCGGTGAGCGCTTAACTGAAGCTGAACCCTTTTCGTTAGCCTCCACGTTTCTGACCTATATAGGCGAGTAAAGGTAAGATACAGCTGCTGTAGACTTTTATCTTGAGGGATATTTGTAAACTGTAATTCATGATCTGAGAGAACCTGCCATATTCACTCCGCCCCATTCTTATTCTTCTAGTTATTTTCCTCTCATGATCCGGATCAGCGGCCGCTACCTGCCCTAAGTAGACTTCACTAGTTCACGACAACGTGCTATAAAAGGACAGAACCTCTCAGCGTACAATCCCAAGTAAATTCAAGCTGCTGGGTCCGTCGTCAGCAACCTTCCTTTGTTGACGAGCTTAATCGGTTGCAAAAAAGCCACTCAATAGAACTGTCATTTACTTCAGGCGCCTGCATGCAGCCAATACCACTTTAGTAATTCTGACCATTCTATACCACCCGATGATGATGATGATGATGATGATGATGATGATGATGGTGGTGGTGGTGGTGGTGGTGGCGGTTATGATAACAACTATGGAGCCAACAACGACGTCAGCTACTTAAATGCTCTTCGCGAAAAAGAAAAGTGGCAGTTTATCCCGATGCCGATGCGTAGATAGTGTCATGCCTGAAATATTTAGGCGTGTTCAAAAACACGCTCTCAAGCCCTGAAGAAAAAGCCGGAAACACCATCCTTTTCCCGAAGTTCATTATCAGACACGTGTCTTGGTTCTGTTGCCGATTTCTCACTGCGAATGAATTTGGCAAGAAAAGAAGTCCTCCTTTGTCTGCCACGACAGTATACATTCGTGGTCGACATCTGCGGCCATGTCGACGCCCTATTCTTCTGAGGTTTAGGTGCTGACGCAGCACATGTCGCCGTTATCACCTTTGTCTTCCTCCCCTCATTTGCTGCTTCCCGACCTCTTCGTTCCTCTTCTGTCCCGGCGACTTTAGTTTTGAGCTCTCTCACACTGATGCGCCTTCCACCTGCTTCTTTGAAATTTCCCATGCAGTTCACTTGAAGGAGTTGCGTGGAAAAAGCGTTTTCTTTGCTTTTATTGGAGCTAGATGAGGCCATCTTTGTCTGCTCAACGTTTTCTACCTCACAGTGCAAGCGCTGCCACGTGGACGCGGGCTGTAAGCGCGGCTGTCAACCAATTTAAATTGAGTGCATGGTGTCAGGCTATGATAAATTGGTAACGTAAGATATGAATTCCTTTCGATTAAAAATGCGCCCAATTTCATAAAATCAATTTCTTTGGATTTTGGACGTTCTCGCTCTTTCTTTCTGGGAAAACTGACAATGAAAGTTGGTGTTGTATGCTTAAAAAGTTTCGGAAGGTTTTCTGGCCAAAAAGACATCGCCGATGGCGAGAATACGATGACAAAAGGGGGATTGCCCGCCGCGTGCAGTGCTTCTTCCCGGAGTCTGCCTGTTTGCAAGGGTGTGTGGTTCTGAAGGCCTGTGTATTTTGGAGCAACGCTGACATCTCCAGGATACCAGTTCTTTTTTTTTTATTACGTAACTGCGATGAAAATCTTGCATTTCTGTGTGTTTTAGTCTCGTTCAAATTTACCACACTTCTTGCTGAGAACTGCGTCGTTTTCATCATCATCATCAACTTAATTACGTCCACTGCAAGACAAATGGCATTTTTATACCAATCTAACTAACCCTGTCCTGCGCTAGCTGCAGCCACCTGACTCTCTGCCGCCCCTTGCTGAGCTTGCCTTCTCTTGGAATCCACGTTGTTATCCTTCAGGGGGGACCATTGGTCGCCTTGCTTCCGCATTACATTCGCTGCCCATGCCCATTTCCTCGACTAGGAGGTCACTAATTTGACCACACATTCGCCAACACCCGACATCTGCTGTTCTACGCATGCGTGAATATCATCATCATCATCATCATCATCAGCCTGACTACGCCTACCGTAGGGCAAATGTTCTCCCACGTCTCTCCAATTAACCTTGTCCTTTGCCAGCTGCGTCCACCATATGCCCGCAAACTTCATGATGGTATCCGCCCACCAAACATTCTGCCGCCCCCTGCTATGCTTGCCTTCTCTTGGAATTCACTCCGTTACCCTTAAGGACCAGCGGTTATCTTGCCTTCGCATTACACGCCCTTGGGCAGGGCATATTGTAATGCGTAGTTTTAAAATATCGGCAATATTTTTGAGAACCGGTAAGACAACAACTAAAAACTGCCATTCCCTTTGCCGCTATGACATAACGTATTAGTACGACGTTTTCGAGTGCGTAGGACAGTTATTTGCATCTGGTTTTTTGCTAATACTTTTTCTTCTTTCATTTTTTGACTAAGTGTTAACAGCGCGAATATTACTTATCATCTGCTACTCCTCGGTAGGTTTCCTTTCAGGTAGCATTCTGAGGTGCTTTTGAGCCAAAATCGCCGTTTGAACGAATATCTCGAAATGTATTTTTCGGCCGTCGTTTTTTTTTTATGCCCCTAGAATTATTTGAGTGCAAACCAATTAATCCTCTGCGGATGTGCGTAACCTGTTAGCTTGCATTTTTAAATAATTTGAATCAAAATTTTCCGTTTAAAAAGCTTCGACCCCAGCCGGAAGACGAAACCGGCAATTGCTGCACCGCACAGTTGCGCATGCGCAGAACACACGATCGCGCGTCGGTGTATGTCAGGTATTAATTTGCGTGTCTTTCCTGATTTTCTCTGCTCTCTTCTGTCATTTTCCCTAGCTCGTGGTGCAGTAAAGCATCTAGGCTCAAAGATGTAGCTTTTTTTTTAACACGCATCTAAAAGCTGCGCGTAGGATTCCGATCACACGAAATTCCTTCAATATTCTCCATTCCATTGTCCTTGACTTGGGTAGCTAGAGCTCTGAAGGCGTAGTTTGTTACGGGCCCTATACTGCCTTAGCCGCTGCCGTGTGTGCAATGACACGGTCGCGGCGACGCACAGAAGTCTCAGTACGCCAGCACTTTTCCATTTCATCACACCCAGAAACCGTACCTGCGACCACGCTGAAAATCGGCGCACAGGTATACGCTGTAAGCCGAATACCCGGACAGCTACAAAAGCGCGACGGCAAGGCTGTGCGTGGCGACATCCGCCCGCCTCAGCAGGTCTGCTGAGGCGCGCGACTGAGCCCTCGCGTCTGTACAGACCAGAAACGACAGACAGAGTTCAGTTTCGTGACAGCGCATCGCGTTCTTTTCAAGAGCGAAGCACTTGAGTCAGGGTCCGTTGTTAGTCATGTCCGCACACGCCGTTTTCTGCAGCGAACAGTCGGTTCCCCAGGGTTGGTCGCCCAGTGCCGCTCGTTGCGCTCTCTCGTTCCCATAGAAGTGACAGAAGAGATCCGAGGCAGGCAGGATGAGTCCGAGCAAAAATGCGGGCGCCGCTGCGGTGTTGCCTTCGTGGCGGACCCCGTCACACTGCAATCTCTCGCCTGAGCATGATGAGGAAGTAGAAGGCAAGGCTGCTGATCGCCAGGATGCCCACGAGCAGCAGCGAGACGATGACAATCTGCAGGCACAGCCGGCGCCTCTTAACGGCCTCCAGCATGCTCATGTGATGGCCGGGCTGGAGAAGGGGGAGAAAGATAGAGAAAAGACACGCATTTCAGTTCCAACGACGACTGCACAACGACCGGCGGCAGTAGCCAGAAAGTGGAAGCGGGTGCGGTGCTCGCGTAGGCCTCGCACGAGCCCTCGGGGAGCCCGTCTCCGTGAACTAAGACGCGTCGGTACACTGGGGCTACAGTCGCGGGCCTGCGTACGACCAGGATTCCACGCTGCGCCTCAGAGCTTATGGCAGCCGACTTACCAACACGCTCGTCGTGGCCGCGTACGAGACGTCCCGCGAAAGCGTGGGGACGGCGTTCACGACGCACTGGGGCTCCTCCATGCCTGGCTGTTCTGCGGCCATCGTCTTTCCTAGCGCGAGTCGCCAACCTCGTGCAGTAGAGCTTGCGCGCCCGTGCTGATGATGATCGTCGCGGTGACCTGCAAATGCGCAGCTCTTTGCAGGGCCGCTATTGGCTGCAGTCGGGGATCATACGTGCGTGAAACTTGGAAAGCTAGGTGAGCACAACCGACACTGGCACCAGCTACGGCGATCCTGCAAGACAAGGCACGCAAAAAGAAGAGGAAAATGTCGGGCACTATTCGGCTACCCGAATAATGAGTGCTATACATATAGCATTTAGGGGGGGGGGGGGTGTCTTGTTAAGCAGGTTAAGTCCGCAGCGGCTTTCCCAAGGTGCCGTTCGTGACCTTTACATTAAGGCGGCCGGAAAATGCGAGAACGAGGTCAGCCGTGCTTCGCTGAGAGTGCCGTTCGTCCATTCAAGGCCTATTCCTAAGCAGTCGTGTCACATGCTGCGCTATGTGGACGTTCCGTCAAACTGCCTGCCCAACTCACGTGCTGCTGCGCTCCCCACTAGCGCCTCTGACAAAATACCGCCTCTCAACGTTCTCCAATACGTTGGAAAAGCAGCTATAAAGCGATTGCGCGCAGTGCCGCAAGCAAATCGTTCAAAAAGTCTCTCTCTCAGGTCTGAAAGATGACTATTTGCGTTTGAACAACTGAACTTTCTAGGAGACTCGGCAAGCGATGAGCGTTACCTTTGCTCCGAAAAGTCCTCTGCGGCAGCCGCATTCCCTACGCCGCTTATAAACGAGCTATCCGCCTGATCGGGACTCCGCGAGTGGGTATTATTGCTATTCATGGCGTAAAAAGCAGAGTGAGACGAGACGGCAGACGAGCTGTGTGTACCTTCATTAAGCCGCGAAATAACAGGGCGTCGTAACCCGTTCGAGTCACTTCTGAAATTCTGGCTAAAAATTGTCGATTTCGCCAGTGCAGTTAAGTACCAGCTTCCTTTAACTCGTGTGAAAAAGTTTATATTCGGCAAGCAAGTCGGTGCGTGAAAGAGCGCTTGTGCTAGCACACGAGCGCACCTAGTGCGTCAAGGTATATACTTCCCGTATCAGACCACTGAGAAGAGTTTCCACTGCTTACGCAAACGAATATCTTGCTTCGCCACCCTCAGCAAGTGAATAGGAGTTAATGGAAGCATATTTCGTCCTTAATAGGCAGCCACACTGCCTCAGCCAGCCTTCCTTAACTCTCTCTTTGAGACGGCCATTGCGAGGTCAGAAGCTTACGCAAGGACCGCCTCCATGCGTCTCAAGGTCTGTCTCTCACATCGCTCTGTTGCTCGGTGAGAGAGAGCGGCAGGGTGAACGAGATCAGTGTGACAGGGGTTTATTACTTTCAAGACGTCGGGTGGGATGCGACGACCGGCTCACCGGTCGTGGACGTGTCGGGCTTCATTACGGGGAGGCCGGGCTTGTCGTTAACTTCGTAGGGCTTGCGACGTACGGCTCATTTGGGCGCGACGATGCCGGGTCGGCCCCAGCGATGGTGGTCGGTCAGGTGGTCCGTTTCCTGGGACGATGTCCAGGCACGCATGTCGTCTCGCATGCGCCTTGGCCGCATTGGGAAATCCTTCGTTTTTGCGGGAACGGTTTGCAAGGTTTTTTTTTTTGCGCCCTGTCTCACCGAGACCCACAACCGAAGCGTTCCCTCACCCAGGGTTCCAGGGCAGGCGTTCCCTTTTCTCATGTCTTAGTTCCCGTCAGGCGGTAGGAAAAACGTGAAAACAACTCGACAATCGTAGACCTCGTTTTACGTCACTGCGGACGGGTTTGTTCCGGCCAAGCCTCAGAGCTGAAGCGGCCCATCATACTGTCATGGAAGACAGGGCGACAGTTCACTGACAGAATTCGGCAGCTAGCCAGTGCGATACACTTCAACGTCGCCACCTTCATGCACCACCTGAGAACACCTGGTGACGTTACTCCCTCACCCAAAAAAAAAACAAAAAATAGAAAACCGGGGCTGAAGCACGAGCGATGGAATGGAAACAAAGATTAGCACAAGAACTGAATGGACAAGAGAGGCGGGCGAAGGTGTCCCACGCAAAAACTAGACGAGCGCAGAGCGCACTGCACATTACCGCGCGAAGTACGGTTTCATGCGGACTACGTTGAACGAGCACAGAGCGGGGTGGGGGACGCCCCGCTCCAAAAGCACGCACAATAACCATATGGCCGGGGGAGGGGGGGGGGGAGGAGTACGAAGAAAAACAAGAACAGTCCCTTCTGTTTTTCCTTGGTATCCTGGGAACATCGCACGCGATAAGGCAGTTTGTCTCCTCGATAATACGTGCAGCTGCCTTTGGGTTACCCTGTAGTGGGTATTGTGTTTTGCACTTGGTGGTACTGAAGAATGAGGAAGATACAAAAAAAGTCTGCTCAGCAAAAGTCAACGAGGCTTCATATTTCAATGGTCGGGTGGCTTTCATATAAATTTGCGTTTTCTCACTAACAATTTTGTCTGTCTGTGTACCGTCAGTTTTCGTCCGTCTCCTCGTTTCGCGCCGTTTTTTTGCAGCACTGCACACAGATGCAGGCTGGGTTGACATCAAGACGATTTTAAATTTAGAATGCATGTAAGGGCTACTCCAGAGGTTTCCTTTGATTGGGAAAAAGTGCCTGTAGTTTGAACCCTCATTATCAATGGATGAAATGAATTTCTATGGTCATAACCGGTCTCCTTAAGGTTCAGTGTCATAAGTATCTAAAAAAATATAAGCTGTAGGTTACTGCAAATATACTAATCGAAAACTGTGACAGCCAATTTAACGTGACCTCGTAATAAAAACCACAAAAGGTGTACGCACTTTGAACCTTGGTAATAAATGGGTGGCATAACCCTAAGAAGTCGTAATTTATGTCAAAAGTTCAACAACTGTCTAAAAGTGTAAATTGTAGGTCGCTACTTACATGATGATAACGTAAGGCGAGGTGATGAATGCGAAAATGCGCGTTTCGAACCCATTTGATGGCCCATCCATCATAATCATCTCATCCACCACCACCATCATCATCATCGTTGGCAGCTAGGCAGGAACACTGCTCCTGGCAGCACGTAACGCAAACCACCACCGCTGCGTTGCGTCTCTTGTTTTCTCCTCGGTTTGACCTTCTATCCTTTCCTTGCTCGGTTGTTTGTGGAAGGGAACATCACGGGGATCTGTATCTGGGAGTGTGTTTACGGTTTCGCCCGAACGAGATGCACTCTGAAGCAGACAGACTCAGCAGCAGCGAAGGTGACTGCATATTTGGTTGAGTAGCAGGACGGTATGGAATGTGTGGTATTATACGCAATTTCGTAGTCCGAGGTGAATTATTGCATCACGGAAAAGCAATGTGTAGCAGTGCTTTGCGTAGCCACGGGGCCGTATTTGTATGATCGCCCTTCCCAAGTCACAGCGCTCGCCGCTGTCTCTGTTGGCTGGCAGACTAGAGAGATTCTTCTCAGCGGCTTTCTCGTTCGCGTCTTCGTCTGCAACGGTTCGACCATCGCGTGCGAGTCCCGTGCACTGCAGCCTGTACGAGGTACTGCGCCAAGTGAGCGACGAAAGTCCTCCCACAAGGCACTGTGCGCTCATCCCTGCAATCAACGGCCAAAGCTGTACATTCTGTCTTCCACATTTTTTTTCCTTTTCGTACAAACCCAACCTTATATCACGTGTCCTTGAGGCATCGAACCAATACTTTTTGATGGTGAGGAGTAATGGCGCACAGCGTCCCCAAGCGGCCTAGGCTGCAATAGTTGGCACCTACTCGGCCTAATTAAAACTGAATTCCGATCTCTTCTTCCTCTTAAAGGGTAGCTCCTGAGATTTTTCGAGTATATCATATTCTAATGAACCTCCTATTGTACACGTTTCTCTAGTTCCTGTTTACCCGCTTTTGTATTCTGTAACAAAATACTGAGGCTTGTATTAGGTCTTCTCGGGCATTTTATGAAAGGACTCGTCGTTTTCAATCGGTACTTGAGACATTCAACGCGCGTACGAATGTTTGTGTTCCTCTAGTCATCGCTGCGTCACTCAAAGCATTGTGACGTTCCTTGTGTGTGCTACGAAGGGCCTCGTTGCGGCGGGCCTGGCCCCGTGGCAAGACGGCGGGCATCATCAATTACCGAGCCATACTCGTTGAGAGTGAACGACCAAAACGAAGGGGTTTAAGCACAACCGGATCCCCTTTCCATAGTGTCGGCACGTGTCGAACGCCGCCGCCGCCGCCGCCGCCGCCGCGGGGAGACGGGCGTTATCTTCCCCAATTGCCGTAACCGTGCCGGGGACAAAGGGCCTCGTTTCGGCGGGCCTGGCCCCGTGACAAGACGGCGGGCATCATCACCAACCCTCCCGAGCACATCCCAGGACAAGGGACCACTTTCCCGGCCTTTTAGTGACCTCGCGTTCCGGCCTTGAGTGGCGAGTGTCATTTGATGGAGAACGGAGGTCGGTGACCCGCGGGAACCGTCAGCGGGCCATAGACCGTCTACCACAGCCGACGCTACCTCGACGACAACCTTCTTTCCCTCGGTCTCAACACGTGACGGGGGCGAGACCATAAGTGCGGTGGTGTGTTTGTGCGCCCAAGTGAAAGCCATAGGCCCCTCCCACTCCGGCGTGGGCGTCCTCACCCTAGGGAATGTGGGGAATAAGAAGGATATAAAAATCGACAAGGAGTACGGAAGCAAAAACGCTCAGGACGACATCGTTCGCCAGGGGGCCTTCAGCGCCGAAGCCCGACGGCGTGCAGCTTCTGCCAGCAACCGTTCGAGCTCAACTCCGGAGCCCCTCCATCGTCCCCATGAAGTCGTCGGCACGTAAGCTCGGACACCCCAGCCTCTGATGTATAATCAATAATCATGTATAATTATTGAATATATCTGTTTGTTTAAACTGAGCCATACGGTGTCTCTTTGCCTCTCCGTCCCGTGTGGACCTGCGCATTATGGGGGGTCGTCACAGCATCATGCCTGGCCACGAAGTGATTGTTGGCTTCGGTTTGCTGTTTTCGGTCTTTTAGAATGGTTCCACTAGATGTTTTAAACAATGATTTGTTGTGGCGGAGAAAGGGGCTCTAAGAAATGGGACGCGACAATGAACTCAAGATGTTAGAAAAACATCTGGAGTTGCCCTTTAAGATTGAAGCGCCAGCTGATGAATTAAATATCCCGCAAGATTGTTTCATCTCAAGAACACTTTAATGCTGGCAATATGAAGAAGGTTGAGGAAAACAGGGGAGAAGCGATGGGTGGCGAAAGTTTTCAGGTGCTTGCTCGCACCGCTTTAGTGTCGATACTGCGTCGGGCAAGGCTCGATGGGTCGCGAGTAAATACAGATGTCAACGGGAGCGATAAGCACATGAGCTAAACATTGAAGCTGAAAGCACAAAGTTTCGAAAATATTCAGTGCCGAATTCAAAAGCTAGATATGCCGGCGTTATAGCTCTATAGGGCGGCAAGAGAAAAAAAATGCGGCAGTTCCAAGGGAAGCGTTATAGTTTTCGGTGCTATAGCGCTGTGGGATTACGGACTACATGCTATGGGCGAAAATTCGACGCCATACACCTTATTTGCTCTTGCGCAAGCGAAACCAGGATATGGCAGGACATATTCTTAAACAGGGCCAGGCTATTCTCCCCCTAGTAAACGTATAGACTGCGCAAATAGGTCTGATACTCTGTGCTTTGGGATTTATTTAATAACAGCGTAGCTTGTATGGTCAGTTTTCAGGAAGTAGGAATAAGTGAACGAATATTGAAGTATTGGTGGAAGGAGGGGAATAGAATAATTCAACCAGGAAAACAAAAGGGGCATTATTTTTCGTAACAACACATGCCACGATCTGACATACTAGCTAAGCGACAACTATTACCACCCCGATCTGAAGGGCGGCTACTAATCATCCATCTATCTAGTCGGTGAGTGAGCGTCAGTGGGTCCACGACTAGATAATTGTGATGTGTAAAGTGTAGACGAACATATTCTATTCAGCCCAATTGATTATTTCTTTAGTTTCGTTACCATGAGGCAATTTTTCCTTCCCATGTGGAATACGACAGTTTATTAAATCGGCAGGGGTAACTTTCGCCAAATAGTTGAAAGGCGACTCATCATGGCGTCAGTAACGTCTCAAATTATGTCACTAGCGGATCTGAGCGCACTGGAAGTGCAAAGGGCATCAGTAAAGGCGCTTTTCTCATAAAACCGGCTTTAAACACGCAGTGAAGAGAGTCTGCTTGAATTGTATCTTTTTCGAAAGAATGCGCGGCGTATGCAGTCCTCTTCAGTGTCTTTAAGGTTTCGTTTTGTTTTGTTTATAGGTGTTTAACGTCCCAAAGCGACTCAGGCTATGAGGGACGCCGCAGTGAAGGGCTCCGGAAATTTCGACCACCTGGGGTTCTTTAACATGCACTGACATCGCACAGTACACGGGCCTCGAGAATTTCGCCTCCATCGAAATGCGACCGCCGCGGTCGGGATCGCACCCACCTCTTTCGGACCGGCAGCCGAGCGCCATAACAACTCAGACATCGCGGCGGTTAGCGTCCTTAAGGCGCGGTGATAAAAAGCTAATTTTGTGTTGAGCGACCCAGAAAGGAATAAACGTGGCGTCTGCGGCAGGGCAATTCGGATATTGCCGAAAAATTGCCGATGCCCACAGGCAAACCCTGTATTATTACTTTTAAATGATTCAGCTGCATTTATTATCTTCGAGCGTAGACGTCGGCATTCGCTCTTTGTAAGTAGCGCTGCACTGGCGCGGCGCGGTAACGGGCGCCCACGCACCGTCGACGCACGTATTTTCCTTCGGTCTTATTTTATCTATATGCGGTCACATGAGCATGGAAAACACTTTATTCAAGACATTCGATAGTTTGGAGGGAAACAGCGCTTGTCTAGTTGCCGCCGAAGGCGCGCTGTGCTCACCTGTTAGTTGCCTTCCCTGGGGGTTAAAAATTCACATACGATCATTGCAATTCATGCGGCAGAGTATGCATGAGCATTATTGCTCCCACCTGACGGTGGCGGATGACGTAATCACCAGTCTATCAATCACTGCGTGACACGACGTATCCCCTTTCTAGCCTCTACTCGCCCGATCCCATCCAGCAATCACAGTGTGCCACGTCGTTTCCCCCCACACCTTTCCCCAGCTCTCGACTCTGATTGGCGACCGCGGTCTCTCTCTCTCTCCACTTGTTTTCCCCTCCTCCTCGTATTTTCCTTTTCCATTCTGACGCCTAAAATTCGAGAGGTAGGCGTCACAGAGGCTTCACACGCCAACGCTGCAGAGTTTTTGCGATTATGAGCGTTCTAATACTAACTAATAACAAAAATGTTGCAGCGATGGCGTAGAGGTAGAACATCCGCCTCGCGTGCAAGAGGACCGGGGTTCAAATCCTGGTGCCGCGCAATTCTCCACCGGGTTTAAAAAAAAAAATCCGCGTGTCGATGGAATTGCATAACCAGGCCTGGAGTGCGGCCTGATCTCGGTGACCAGAACCGACAAGGCACTCTCTCACCAGAGCAGGATTTGGACAGCCTGGTGTAGTACTTGGCCACAACCTTCTATGATCAAACCAATTAACCCTCGGCCCTAAGTCCCCAGCGGCTGCAGAGCAACTGACCACGGCGGCGGTCAGACCTGTGACGCAGCGGAGGGTGCTAAGAATCTCTGGCTCCGGACAGGCCACCATTGGAATCTGAACCTGGCAACGCTTAACACTAGAACTTTAGCTAGTGAGGCTAGCCTAGCAGTGCTGTTTGACGAACTAGCGGGAATTAAATGGGATGTGATAGGGCTTAGCGAAGTTAGGAGGACAGGTGAAGCGTATACAGTACTAAAGGACGGACACATACTGTGCTATCGCGGGTTAGAGGATAGACGAGAACTAGGTGTGGGATTCCTCATTAATAAGGATATAGTTGGCAACGCAGAGGAGCTCTACAGTATTAACGAGAGGGTAGCAGCTATAGTAATTAGGCTGAATAGGAGGTACAAGCTGAAAGTGGTGCAGGCCTACGCACCCACTTCCAGCCATGATGACCAGACCGTTGAAAGTTTCTATGAGGACATAGAATCGGCAATGAATAAAGTAAAATCGCAGTACACTGTACTGATGGGCGACTTCAATGCGAAGGTGGGCAAGAAGCAGGCTGACGATCACGCGGTAGGTGACTATGGGGTAGGCTCTAGAAATAGCAGGGGAGAGTTATTAGTCGAATTCGCGGATAGAAATAATTTACGGATCATGAATACCTTCTTCCGCAAACGAGAAAACAGGAAGTGGACCTGAAAGAGCCCCAATGGTAATATTAAAAATGAAATCGTCTCCATACTATGCGCTAAACCTGGCATCATTCAGGATGTGGCCGTCCTCGGAAAGGTGCGTTGTAGCGACCACAGAATGGTAAGGTCTAGAATTAGCTTAGACTTGAAGAGAGAACGGAAGAATCTAGTGAAGAAGAAGACCATTAACGAGTTAGCCGTGAGAGGGAAAGCACAGGAGTTTAGGATAGCGCTGCAAAACAGATATTCGGCTTTAACTGAGGAAGATGATCTTGATGTTCATTCAATGCACGATAATCTGACGTCAATAATTACAGAGTGCGCAGTAGAAGTAGGCGGTAGGACAGTTCGAAAGGATACCGGGAAGCTATCTCCGGTGACGAAAGATCTGATTAAGAAGCGCCAAAACATGAGGGCATCTAACCCTACCGATAGAATAGAACTAACAGAGATATCAAAGTTAATAAATAAGCGCAAGGTAGCCGACATAAGGAAGTTTAATATGGAGAGAATCGAGCATGCTATAAAGAACGGAGGTAGCCTAAAAACAGTGAAGAGGAAACTAGGCATAGGTAAAAACCAGATGTATGCATTAAGAGACAAGCAGGGCAATGTCATTAGCAATATGGATAAGATAGTTAACGTAGCCGAAGAGTTCTACACAGACCTGTACAGTAGCCAATGTAATCAGAGCGTTAATGAGAAAGACAGCAGTGCACAGCAATGCGTCATCCCGCCAGTAACGAAAGATGAAGTAAAGAAAGCCTTAGAAGCAAGGAAAAGGGGAAAAGCAGCTGGGGAGGATCAGGTAACAGCAGATCTGTTGAAGGATGGAGGGGACATCGTGCTAGAAAAACTAGTCACCCTGTATACTCAATGTCTTATGACATCGACTGTACCAGAAGCTTGGAAGAATGCAAACATTATCTTAATTCTTAAGAACGGAGACGCCAAGGACTTGAAAAATTACAGGCCGATCAGCTCACTATTCGTTGCCTACAAAGTATTTATTAAGGTAATCGCTAATAGAGTCCGGGCAACGTTAGACTTTAATCAACCAAATGATCAGGCAGGCTTTCGTAAAGGATATTCCACAATAGATCATATTCACACTATCAATCAGGTGATAGAGAAATGCGCCGAATATAACCAACCTCTATATATAGCTTTCATTGATTACGAGAAAGCATTCGACTCAGTGGAAACCTCAGCAGTCATACAGGCATTGCGTAATCAGGGGGTAGAAGAGCCTTATGTCAAAATACTGGAAGATATATATAGCAACTGCACAACTACTATAGTCCTCCATAGAGTCAGCAATAAAATTCCAATAAGGAAGGGTGTCAGGCAAGGAGACACGTTCTCGCCAATGCTGTTCACCACATGTTTACAGGAGGTATTTCGAGGCCTGAATGGGGAACAGTTGGGAATAAAAATAAATGGAGAATACCTAAATAATCTGCGATATGCTGGTGACATTGCCTTGCTGAGTCACTCAGGAGGTGAACTGCAAATCATGATCAATGAGTTAGACAGGCAGAGCAGATCGATGGGTCTAAAAATTAACATGCAGAAAACTAAGGTAATGTTCAACAGCCTAGCAAGGGAACAACAGTTCACAATTGGCAGCGAGAGCCTAGAAATTGTGACGGAATACGTCTACTTAGGGCAGGTAGTGACAGCTGATCCGGATCATGAGAGGGAGATAACTAGAAGGCTAAGAATGGGGTGGAGCGCATATGGCAAATTCTCGCAGATCATGAGTGGCAGTTTACCAATTTCCCTCAAGAGGAAAGTGTACAACAGCATAATCTTACCGGTACTCACCTACGGGGCAGAAACGTGGAGGCTAACGAAAAGAGTTCAGCTTAAGTTAAGGACAACGCAGCGAGCCATGGAAAGAAAAATGATAGGTGTAACGTTAAGAGATCGGAAGCGGACAGAGTGGGTGAAGGAACAAATACGGGTTAATGACATCCTAGTCGAAATCAAGAGAAAGAAATGGGCTTGGGCAGGGCATGTAATGCGAAGGCAAGATAACCGCTGGTCCTTAAGGGTAACGGAGTGGATTCCAAGAGAAAGTAAGCGGAGCAGGGGGCGGCAGAAGGTTAGGTGGGCGGATGAGATTAAGAAGTTTGCAGGCAAAGGGCGGATGCAGCTGGCAAAGGATAGGGTTAATTGGAGAGACATGGGAGAGGCCTTTGCCCTGCAGTGTGTGTATTAAGGCTGATGATGATGATGATGATGATGATGATGATGATGATGATGATGATGATGATGATGATGATGATGAATACTAACGCATTCAAAACAGTCGTTTCGGGCCTCTGCTTAAACGACGACATTCTTTACAAAAAAAACTGAATGTCTCTATGCTAGGGTACAACTTTTCAAAAAAGTCCCAGGAAGGTTATAAGTCTTTAACCCAAGTGTCCAGTAGTATCTGGCGCGTGGGAAGGAAAAAACCTCAGAAAACTGGGTTTTAGTTTGGACGAGGTGAGGGCAATGGCGGAAGGAAAAGCTGGCGGGTGAGAGTGGGAGGAACTGGTTATATGTTCGATGTCCTTGTTTATATTACCCTTGATATCGAGATTGCCTTTCCTGATTTCTGGAAGCTGTGGTTGCACATCGAAGAAGAAAATGTGCCCTGTCCTGGAGCATACAAGGGAAAACTTCCCACTTTTTTGTTAACGAGGCTTTTCGGAAGCCTGGGCTGCCACTGCACCCCCCCCCCCCCCCAATATGCGTCTGGGGGTTCAACAGCTCGGCTGTAATTTGGTTGATTTTACATAGGTTTTGGGGGAGTGGTTATAGGTTCTTCGATCCCGTTTTCATCTTCAAACTTTCGGGTTTCACTGAAACTCGAGAGAGATCCAATTGACAATTTTTTTATAAGCAGAAATTATGTGCAAGGTATTTTCAACAACTTGAATTGCACAAACTGTGTTTGCCCCGCGCAGCCTCTCCGCGGCTACTCGAGCGTGGGGTCTGCCCACATAGCGCCCGGAAAGTCGGCCCCCGGAATGCGGTGCGGTAGTGATTAAACAGCAAAATATCCGCCGCTATTTCCGCGCATAGAAGTAAAAGATCGAGAGCTTCCCCCGATATCAACTTTCCAGCTTCTCTACTCGTTAAAAAAGATCTCAAGGTTTCTCACTATCCCTCGTGCAGTTTACCTCCTAAATGCGAAACCTCCTGTATCGCACGCGCAAGCGTCTACATGCAAATACCGGCGGGAGGAACATGATCCTTCGTAATTCCAAACACTCCGGATGCGAGCTGCCGACTCAAGAGCATATCACACCTTTGCCGCGCCCAACAGCCTATCCGGTGGCTCAGCTCCTATGATGTTCGTGCCGATCCCTATAAACATGCTACAAGGAACGATGCACATCGCCGTAATGCCAAGCATAAGGTCTGGGTTTTCATCAAACTCGCGGACAGTCCCACAATAAGAAAAACAAACGAAAAGCAGCAGCATGTGGAACCTTACAGGGATGGATGAATTGGCTAGCTTCCAGAAAGGGGAAGGGGTCTGTTTGTCTGCGGAGGGCTTACGCCGTCACTGGAAGAATTAACATTTATAGTCAGAAGTGGTGGTTAGAGCTGTTGCAGGTGGGGCGCTTAGTCGGAGGCTGCAGTAACTGCTGCTGACTTCTTGGCGACGATGAGCAGCGCCTCCTGGTCTTCCACGGAAAAGCTGGCCAGCTGCACCTCCCGCTATCCGAGTGCCCTATGAGGCGGCTTAAAGTTCTTGGGATTGTGCGGACATTTCCACGTGACATGGGTGAAAGTAGAAGTGTCGCCGCATCAAGCACATGCGTCCAAGTTTGGTGAAGGCGATGGAGGTAGTGGAGATTAGGGTACGTGAGGGTCTGAAGAAGCGTAGCTTGTTGGGCCAGTTCGAGCATGGTACGTGGAAAACCAGCGGAAAGGACGCGTTCACAAGCAGGAGCAGCACACATGACAACGCTGTGAGGGTCTGAACTCGGAGCAGAAGGCCGGATTCTTCCGAAGAAAAGTGAATGTGGGTGGTAGGTATAGGCGCCTGTTGAGACGCAAGGTTTCTAGGAGTGTGGCGTAGTGGATGGATAGGGGGTAGAGTTCAGTTCAGATTGAAGAGCCCAGCTCGGTGAGTATAATCGCGAGCAAGGGTATTAGCCCTGGTCTTTCCACCCAGGTCCTCGTGGTTAGAGACCCAGGTGATGATATGGTCATGTTGGACAGTATGCCCAAGATGTGGAGAGCTTACCTTGGGACGCGACCGCTTGTGTAAGCTCGGCAGGCGGCCTGTGAGTCGGTGAAGATATGGGAGCTCTGTGAATGGCGGCCATTCAGTTAGTGGCGAGGGCGATAGGGGCCGTTTCAGAGGCCGTGAAGTCTGGAGACCAGGAGGAAATGGTACGGAGTGTTGGTACAGTTTACTGCTGCGGAGGCGTATGGTTGTGGGTGGGCATAGGAGGCAATATCTACGTAGATGGATGTAGCGCCATATCCATACTGTTTGCGAAGATAGCGAAGACGGCCTGTCTTCTGGCAGTTTAAAGTCCGTTGCGCGTGTGGCGAGGGACAGGGTCAAGATGGAGATGGGTGCGGACGTCAGTGAAGGGTGCGCCTCTGAGGGCAAGGATCCTGGAGGCGTGGTTCTGCCTGCTGAGGTGGTGAACAATACGAGTGCACTGGGAGATGAGGACCGCGTAACGGAGTTCTTCAAAGGGATTGTGAATGCCCAGGGCCAGCAGGCAGGCTGTGGGCGTGCACATTGGAAGACCGAGGGCAGTCTTGTAGGGGGGTGCAGATTAGGACGTGCACTTGATTGAGCGTAGTGCGCCTGAGTTGGTGCATGATATGGAAGGCTCTATTGTATGCAGCTAATGGAGAGGGCCGTGACTATGTTGCCTTTCCTACGTATGCCCTTGCGGGGCCCTGCTATGGGTTGAAGCATGCTGTCAATGTTAAGGATGGATATGCGAATATTGGTGATGTGAGTGGGTTTGCCGTCGTTCTGGATCCAGAGACCAAGCTCGCACAAGTGGGTGCAACTCGATCGGAGGTTTGTGAATTTGCAGGCAGATAGGACCGGAAGACTTGTAGAGCTGTCCGTGAATCCGAAGAACTTCAGCTTTCAGGGCATATCGCATGCCGCTTTGCGTCACAAACCTCTCAGTCGTTTGAATGGCATTTTTCAGGGCTGCCTTCTTATCCACGAGGGAGCCGTGGGTGAAGCAAACAGCGATATCGTCGGCATTCATGGTGCAGCCGTTGTCCTTGTGTAGTTTGTGGGTAAGGGGGGCCGTGACAATGTTGAAAAGAAGTGGTGAAAAGACAGCCCTTGTGGAGTGGATTAGAAACTGAGCGAAATGATGATGACAAAATACACGTCCACGACATCACGGGCTCATTGGTGTCGTGTTCGTTTATTTACCTCCTGTCTTCGTCCTTTTGCGCAATTTCTAACCTTCCTCGATAATGAACCAACTAGCCCGAAAGAACGTCCTTGTGGGGTGCCGTGGTTGGGGGTGTGGAAGGGTGGGGATCAAGGGTGGTGCTGATGAAGGCCGGGGGGGGGGGGGGCGATTGGACAGAAAGGAAGTACTGAAATACGCGAGAGTGGCAGTGAATGTGGTCGAGGCCACCCAGAATTGCGGTGTGTACTGTGTTGTCGAAGGCTCCTTTTGCGTCCAGGGGGAGGAGGAGGTGTTCACTGCAGAGGGGTATACCAGTGAATACAACATGATGAAGGAGAAGAAAAGCGCCTTGAGACCGGGAGTGTAGGAGGGAAACAAGTGTTCCGTTATGTAATTGTGTAGGTGAATATGAATGGCCCGCTCGTACAGGTCCCCATCGCAGGAGGTGAGGGAGATGGGTCGAAGCGCCAAGATGAATGGTGGTTTGTTAAGTCTCGGAATAAGGATAACTTCCGCGTGCTTTCATTCTGGCTGCAGATACCCTGGGATCCATAACTTGTCGTTAGTATATTTTGTGAGAGCTTTAAAAGCGTCGGTGGATGCGTTGCGCAGGATGTAGTTGGCGATTTTATCCGCTCCTGGTGCACTGGATCTGGTGGCGGATCGCGCAACGGCATATACCGCCTATTAGGTGATGGGGGCGTCTAATTCGGGAAAACGCCGTCAAACTGATGTAAGGTCTATAACAACTAACGCTTTAAAAAAACGGGAGTTCGCAACAACAGCGCATGGCCGGCAGGGGGCTGAATTACTCCGCTATCAGACGCATAAAAATATTGCTAGTGGCTTTAGACTTTACCCGTGAATTCAGGACAGTTGCAGCCGTTGCACGACCTGAGCAGTTGATTTCACGGCCACCGGTGGCAGAAAATTTCGCACAGTTCCAAATTTTCAACTAATCTACGTGCCCTTTCTGAAATCAAGAAACTCCAGGAGCGTTCTTTAATTATGTTCAGCGAGATCTATGCCACAGGATGTGGCTTTTTACTGCCCGCAGGGGGCGCACTCGGTACCTTGCTCCCGAAAACACTTTCCGAATGCCCGGGGTCGCATGATTATAGCGCCATAATCGTCACCGCGTTTACGCCATCACAGCTGACAGCTTCCTACATATTTTAAGGCGAAGGCCTTTAATGGCTCATACTCGCGGTCCCAGTCCGTCTCTATAAGCTCTATAAGAGCTGAAGAGTGTCACGGAGAGAGCTGAAGAGTGTCACGGAGTGCCCAAAAAATCTTTGGGCACGATGGGATTCGAACCACCATCCTTCTGTTGCGCAGCCGAGCGTGCTACGACTACGCCACTTCCTGCCAACGCGTATGTAGTTCTCCTTGTCTAGGACGCTGGAGAGTGTTCGCAGAAAGGCGTCGAATCAGATGGATGCCTCCCAAATGCCCTGCAGTGTCTCCAGCGTTTAAGATTCACAAACCATTGTGTACTTAATTAACATCTTAACCACACATCAGTGACACAAGCAGCAATACCGCGCTAAAGGCTTTCACCTCATTGCACTTTAGGATAGCGGAGGATTCCTTACACCGTCGTATAAGAACACAGTAGTGCGGCTCGCCTCCAAATGGGTAAATAAAAAGCGAAACTTTTAATAAAGACAATCGCACAGGCAAGCTTGAGTGATGATCTCGTGGTCCTATTTCTTAGAACTCAGGGAAGAGAGAGAGAAAGAGCTAACACTTTCGCTGCCAGCACTGTGTACTGGGGAAAAAAAAGCAACTGTTTTTTTTTTTTTTGCACGATGAAACCACACTTGCTCTCCTTATCCTCAGAAATTTGACAACAGTGTTGGCATGCATGCTATGTGAAATTGTACCATTCTTGCCGTTCGTCCCTGAAGAAACGCAAAGAAGCTTAAAGGGATACTGATGACAACTTCATCCGACTTCCGCTCTTGGTAAAATTCCTTTCCGTGCTCTTTCTGGCTATAATGACGTTTCCTCGGCAGCAAAAACAAAAAAAAAACGCATCTATTGTCGAGAAAAATTGGATTTATAAATTTAAAAGGCCTAAGCTTATCGGCTTAGCGCACTCACCGGCAAAAGCTGATTAGCATTAGCGGCCGAGAGGTCTGGAGGGGTAGGCCCGTTTTGACGTTTCACGGGCGACCACCTGTTAGGCTCCTCATAAGCTCGTTTTGGTGTCCCTACGCTCATGTGCATATTCAGCCTTCTTCTGCTGGCGGTCTTTGATTCGATCCAATTCCGGGCACATTTCACGGACTCCAGGGCACGCTTGCACGAAGCAAATTAGACAGCCGAGTTCACCATGTTGTCTTATACCAGTCTAAAGCCTCCGTTGGTTTTGAGAAAAAGGAAAGGTGCATAACTGGCTCCCTGGGCCACTGGACACCTCAACCGCGCTGTGATGTGGCGGTGGTGTCCACGTACAAAGTGAGGAAGTTATGCGTCTTTCCTTTTCTCAGAACCAACAGAGGGTGTAGACTGGGAATAAGAAAAGACTGGGACTCTCCGCTGACTCCGCGCCGGGCTTCTTTCTTTCCACATGTAACGCACGGTATGCGTGACTGTGACATCGAGTCCGTCGTTGGTCTCCATATGATCGGCTCCTAAACTAATCTATTAGAGCTTTCGCTGTAAAATTTTCCCGCCGCTCAATTCGCACTCGTGGCGTCAAGACCACAAAGAACACCGTGATCACAGTTTGCGAGTAAGTGGCGGTGCAGGGCCTATCCTCAGGAATCTGCGCGCAAAAAAATTACCTTGACGCACCACAGTGTGCTTGCAAAAACGGTGGATGGTGGCAACATCTGTTTTTTTTTTCCCCAGCTTACATGAGATCTGATTTCAGTGAAAGTAGCGCCCTTGTCGTTAGAGCACGGCAATCTATCGATGACGAACTTCAATTTGTCGTCAGTTTCCGTTTGAGGTTATAGTGTATTGCTTTTGAAAAATCTGAAGTCAAATAAAGACAAAATCAGGACGAAAACAGTGATGCCTTACAAAATTGTCCCTTCTCCCTTTCTTGCCATTTTGG
Organism: Amblyomma americanum; assembly: GCF_052857255.1. NCBI lineage: Eukaryota > Metazoa > Arthropoda > Arachnida > Ixodida > Ixodidae > Amblyomma > Amblyomma americanum. The sequence goes on from NC_135497.1 coordinate 410,835,102, forward strand.
AGGGTACGCACATCGACGGTGGCGAACCTGTCCCTGCTTGAGGGGGCCCGGGAAAAAACGCTATTCCCTCGTTGCGCGAATTGCGAATGCGTAGGAAGAAGGGCGGTGACATACAGTAAACCTCGTGGTGGAGACAAACGGATCTGAAGGCACACGCTGCGAAATAGCAACAGCTTGCACGCCAAGAAAGTGCAAGCCTTGTGCGACGCTAAGCAGAAGCTTGTTAACGTAATTAAATGCCGTATTCATAACCACTCGTATAGCGCCCTCGAGGAATTTAGTCCTTTTGAAGCGAAAGCTTCACTACGCTGTTTTCAAGAGGGCAGCGTCAGTGCAGTCACGTGACAGGTGTCACGTGGTGTCACCTGGCAGGTCATGTGACCCACTGACGTCATCACAATCTGCCCACCGTGGCAGGTGGCAACTGCCGCATCGGGCATTTCATCGACGCTTTACAGACAATCCGTTCGACAATGTGTGTGGCGTTTGTGAACGTAGTCATGCATGCAAAGGAATGTTTTCGCTTTTCGCCAGGGTTAACCAAAGTTTAAACCACGGCTAACTTTTAAACTATAACCACTAAAGGACTAAAAAAAAGAGTATGCTGTCCTCTAGCGCACTTCGTTTAAGGGACCGGGCATGCTGCTCAAGCCCTATCAGATTTTGCTATCAGACTATCAAACTATCAGATTTTGCTAACGAAAAAAATTTGATATGGTTCGCCTCAGTGTCCCTTTAAGCTCCGGAAAGTGACCGTGGTGCGTACCCACGTTTTCATTTTGCGTTTCCTCACGGGATCGATTGAAGGACTCTGCCCAATCGGTGGACTGAGGAACACAACAACTGCAAGCATGGAAAGCGCGCCGCAGCCATGGAGTCGATATGGCTATTTTGCACGAAATAAAATATCCCATTGCTTTCCTGAGAATATATTAAAATTTGCCGCAATGATTGCGAGCGCACACCCGCTGCCCTTTCTTAAGTATGTTCGCGAAAAACGACTCTACACTCTAAATAAAAATACACCTATATGGGAGTAAAAAGGGAGTAAAGTGTCCTCTAGCTCACACCTTTTTATAAAAGGGTGTGCGCCAGAGGACAGTCTTATACCCCTGTCACACGGGACTTCTTCTCGGCCATTGCCGTAAAGTTGTCTTATTGCACTAAAGGAGGAAAACCGAAAAGGAGCAGCGACGCTGCTACACGGAAAATCCAAAGGATATAGAACACGGCCTCCGTGAATGCCAAAAGTCACCGCTGTGTGTGCAGCGGCGCTAGTAACATTATGAAATTAAAGCAGACGGTAGCACTTCAACTAAGAGTGCTTTCGTTTATGTTGGAAAAAGTAGCTATCACGATAATAAACGAGCGTTCTGACGGTGAAAAACGGATATTTTGGAACAAAGTTTCTTTTTTTTTCATCGTTCTCGGTCCGACCACGGTAGGCGCACTTTTCCGTTCGGCTCCTCGTCGTGTTCGAGAACCGTGCTTTGTTGCTTGTGTCTTTGTGCACACAAGCAAACTCAAAACACGCACACAACAAAGAGCAAACGAAGAAAAAACAGCAAAGCGAGATGCGCAAGCACGTGTGTGTCGATGCGGCTGCTGAAAAGCGTTCAAGTCCTTTCTTAGCAGTGTGGATGTCTTTAGTCGTAGCCTCCTCTACGGTTAAGTGCACTGTAACGCAAAATTAACCATTAAATAAGATAAATTAGATATTTTTTTACGGTTTCAAAACTAAAAATTGCGTCAATTTTTTATTCTTTGAGCTCGCTATCTGGCGCTGCCGTCTGGGTTGCTCCTTTAAGCAACTTTAAGGCCGCTGACGGCCGCCTTTATTGCTACGGACCTTTATCGCAAAGGTATCGACGCTTTGCCGTGTAGATGCGCGTCACGTGCCTTTGGGGCAAAGGACCTTAATTTCTAAGGCCTTACAAGTGCCCGTGTGACAGGGGTATTACTCTCTTTTTACTCCCTTTCTTTAGAGTGCGCATCTTGCTGAGGATGCAAAGTGAACGTAGCGCCTGAAAAATAATAATTGCCGTTTAAGAGTGACCATTCGACGATAAAGGTGACGACTGCGGTCGACAGCTGCGCCGTGCAGATTAGGCCGCCAGCAGCACGACAGGCATGGTGCCAAGAAATGCAGCCCCTCTGCGAGTAGACCGCACAAAAGAGAAAGCAGAATGAGAAGCAGGAGGTGCCCCCAATAAATTGCGAATCAGTTTGTCAAGTCACGACGCACCTGCAACGGAGGGACAGCTGCGCGTGGAAGCAGCTAAATCTGGACATGGCACTCTCGAGCACCTGCCCGTCGTTACGTCAATGGGGGCAACTCAGCAGGAGACCGGGTAGGGAAAAAGTAAAATCTGGAGCGAACCGAATGAATCCCTGGGCGAGCCAGGACGGCACACCCTTCTGTGTTTGCGAAATGAATAATCCATGTATACATTGACGTTTAGCGCCAAATCAAAATGCCCACGTGTATAAGTATACGGCCCTTCGTTTTCGGGTTTTATTTTTTCGAAAATTAGAAGGGTCATTATGGGGTGACATTTTGTGAGCTGGAATCGGCTCATAAATCGGGTTATTCAGCAAGAACATCTTTACATCGGGTTATTTTTGGGTCATTTTTTTGTAGCAGAAGATAATGTGATATAAGCCCTCATTTTTGTGTGGAGCGGAACATAAAATAATCTTCCTTTCGCTCATTATTTAACAACATGGAAACTGCAGGTCAATTGCATTCAAAAGCTGTTTGCAGATTCTATTTTTTCCTCATCCATTACAGCTATTTCGCTGTGTACATCGCCAATTTCCACGCTGCCTTTCCTCGCCCGTGTGAGACATGCCTGCCTTTACACATTGTGGAAACGTGCATTCAGCACCACAGCGCCCATTTTGAAAACGCAAGAACCTTGGAGCAGAACGTCGTTATAGTGGGTAGCACTTATTACAGTAACGTCTGGTCAGCACAGGTGCTTTGGTCTTTCCCTTCTAAAATGTACTTCTCGTACTTATCCTCAAATTAAGACGCGTCATAAATAACAAACATTGAAGGACATTTCAGAACATCAGTTTACCGAAAACACTTCTCGGGAATAAGGACAAGACACCTGAAAATTTTTGTACATCATCTTCAGCTTAGTGCACTGGAAAACGTTAGAAGGCGTGATTTCGGGTAAAAATTAGTGTTTAACATGATTTTTAACAAATCTGTTCCGGTTGCTAGAATCGCGTAAAATCGGGTTTTACCGAAGAACGAAGGGCCGTATGCATATAAGCCACCCTTCCCCACAGCTTCCTTTTCATTGCCTTCTGAAGGTTTGCGCTTCTTCCTCTGTGTGTCTTCTACTTTGCTAGCGTTCTATAGACGCTGTAGTGGCGATGCCGGTGCAGCTGATTGCATGCGATTTGCCGCTGTTTGGCCAATCGCACGTCATCACTAGTGTTCCTAGATATGCTCCCGCAGGCGGGTAGATGCGGCATTGTTAATATCGAAGGGACGCTGTGGTGGAGCAATTGCCGGCAGATAAAGCAAGGCTAACCCCACCTGTAGCATTTAACACCTCAACCAACCTCATATCTCCCTGCGGGAGCATATACAGGAACACTAGTCATCACCTGCGCCTTCTGCTACCTGCATGTTTGGCGACGCACTAGCGAACGGGCTTGTTTCTTGCACATCCGCCGCGATGCATGAACCCACGGAGACCTGCGAGGCGTATGCGAGCACGCTTATGCGCTCAGGGCCTTGTGACGAAAAGGGGTATGCATCTCAATAGGTCTGGAGCTGCCTGGCTCCCCCTGTCGCGCCGACTGAATGAATTTTACCAATTTCACGCTGTGAAGAAAATAGTCGAGGGAACCCTCCCGGTGCTCGGATTGTTGCAAACCGGTCACCGCTTCAGGCACGTGCGCCGATGGCTGTCATGTACCTGCGCTGCGTTCGCGCCTCGCGCATGCACATACCGGTCCCGACACGCTCGAGCGCGCAGGCGCGTGGCATACGCCTAGGAAGCGTCCTTGGAGTCGCGCCCTGTGGCGTTCGGAAGCTGAGCCCAAGGGCACGGGATCGAATGCCTGCCGAATTTTGCTGAATACGCGTGTGTAAATAAGAAAAGCATATTAGTACTGTAATTCCAGTGCGCCTCAAAGAAACCGAGGTGGTCGCGGAATCCATCTTCGGCCTTATACGAAAGCCCACCTCACCACAAGCGCTATCAAAATGGAGCGCAAGAGCTACGAATGGCGACAGATTGTAACAAGCAGAAAGAAGGGAGCACGACCAGAGTTTGGGTCTTTTTTCACAATAAGAGTCTTGTTCCCTCAATCTCTTTCTCACCGGAAACCAACGTTTCCATGCAGGAATAATCACCGTTTCAATGCTCCTCCTTCGTGCTGCGTATGCTTATAATTTTAGTTGCACTCGCCAAGAATGAATACCTAGATATCACCTGTGGTAAGGCACAAGTAGATGTTTGGTTTGGTTTATGGTTTATGGGGGTTCAACGTCCCAAAGCGACTCAGGCTATGAGGAACGCCGTAGTGACGGGCTCCGGAAATTTCGACCACCGGATAGCCATCAGAGCCAACCTCCGGACAGGGGAGAGGTCCTATGCCCAGGCTCTCAAAACCCGGCCAACTCCTGCTGTTCCCCCCCTGCCACCCCCACCGGCAGAGCAGCTCGCAGCTCCCCAAAGCTTCTCCGGACCTGCCTATCCTCTGGGCAACATTCTCCCTGCCCAGCTAGGAGGGCAACTCGAGCATCTGACGCGGACCTTGGCCGCTACTCTCCAAGCCATTACGCTGCTCCTCCCCGCGGCGTCCCAGTCGCCACCTAATGTGGCTCAGGGACAGCATCCACAGCCAGTCCATCATGGCTAGATCTCCATCGGTGACCCCCCGTCCTCGGGTTCTCCAGTGGAATTGCCGTGCCCTGCGACCACGCAGAGCGGAACTGATCAGCCGCCTTGAGGCTGACCCCTCACTCCTGGATGTCCTGGCTCTTCAAGAGGCCTACCTCCGCTCCGGGGAAATTGGCATTCCTGACTACGTGGCATACAACAGCAGATCCTCATGCCTCCTGACCACGTGCTCGGCTGACCCCTGCCTCGACCGTCAACACCCACCAGGAAGATCCAGAGCAGTACTCTTCGTCCACTCTGCCCTCCCCAAGGCAGAAATTGATGTCGACGATGGTATAGTGGCGCCTATGGAGTGTGTCTGCGTCAGAGTCCGGCTCAGGGGTGTTGACACTGCTGTTGCAAGTATCTATGTGCGCCCCGTAACCCCATGGGACGCCTACTCCTTGCCACATCTGATCAACCTTATAGGTGGTGACTACCTGCTCTGCGGTGACTTCAACGCTGCTCATCCGAGGTGGGGCTCCCGCAGAGCGGATCGCCGCGGCCGTGACCTCATCGCTGCCCTGCGTGGCACTTCTCTCCACGTCCTCAACACTGGCGTTCCCACGTTTGTCCTGAGGGGAGGTGTCCGCACGTGCATTGATCTGAGCATCGTGTCTCAACGGTGCGTCTACGAGTGGTGCCTCTCCCCTGATACATGGGGATCTGACCACTACCCCATCTCTCTCAGTCCCAAGCCTGGAAGAAGGGTGGATGGGCGCATCTACAAAATTGTCCATTGGGACCGCTTCCGGGACCTTCTCGGCAGCCTCCCGCTCCAGGGCGATGTCTTGGCCCGTGTGGTAAGGTGCGCGGCAGCAGCTACCATCACCTGCGAAGTCCCCCCTGTCCAGCCCGTTCCTGACCTCAAGTTACTGCACATAAGGGCCCAACGACAGCAGATAGAGAGAAGGGCCCTCCGCACTGACAGAGCCGAAGACTGGACGGCATACAACCGTCTGGATGCCGTCTGCAGACGCGAACACAACAGGCGCCGCAACGAATCTTGGGAAGGCATCTGTGCCTCCCTCGTCACTGCCTGCAGCCCAGCCAGGGCTTGGCGGCTCTTCCGCTCCCTCCTGGCTCCTCGGACCCAACTCAAGCCCCACTTGACCATTGCTGTCTCCCTGGGAATCACCTGCCAAGAGCTAGCAGAACGGCTGGCTGATGCCTTTTTCCCCTCCGCGGACTCCCGGCCTCCAACCCAGGCTCCTGCTCAACATGGCCTACTCCAAGGACTTTCACCTCGGGAAGCAGACAGAACCTCTACCTGCACTGCGCCCTTCACCCACCGGGAGCTCTCTGCAGTACTCAACCGCTCCAGGCGACGCACAGCACCGGGCATAGACAGCATCACTTACCGGATGTTACGTAACCTCAGCGAGGACCACCGGGCCAGTCTGCTGTCCTCCTTCAACGAGGTGTGGCGGACAGGGATCCTCCTTGATGCGTGGAGAACTGCCCTGGTCGATCCCGTCCTGAAGACGGGCAAGCCCCCATCGGCCATCAGCTCCTACCGGCCTGTCTCCCTCACCTCTGTTCCTGGAAAGGTGATGGAGGCCATGGCCCTGGAACGCCTGTCTTGGGTGGGCATCAGCACCGGCCACTTCCCGGAACAGCAATCGGATTTCCGTCACCATCGCTGCACCGCTGACTCCATTGCAGACCTGGTGTCGACCCTGGAAGACGCGAAACTCAACCGCTACGTAGTGTGCCTGGCTCTCCTCGACATACAAGGCGCCTTCGATAACATCAGACACGAGGCCATACTGGAGGCTCTCAATATCATGAGCATTTCCAACAACCTCCTGCAGTATGTCCGAGGCTTCCTAGCTGACCGCCGGGGGTGTGTCCGTCTGGGCAATGTCACCAGCTCCCTGCGACACATCTGGCGTGGCGTACCTCAAGGGAGCGTCCTTAGCCCCCTGCTCTTCAACGCCGTCTTGGCCCTCCTGCCCAACTTCTTTGCCCAAGGACCTCCGGCTACCCACCCACGTGGCTATCTATGCGGATGACATTGCCATCTGGTGCCGTGGGCCCCGCAGATACAGGGTCCACACCATTAAGAACGTGCAGCGGGCTATCAATGCTGTTGCCGCCTTCCTGGAGCGTGCAGGCCTCAGCATCTCCCCCTCCAAAACACAGGCGATGCTCCTCAACACCAGGGTTGGCGCCCGCCCTGGCGGCACATTCCTCCACGTTGGTGGCCGCGACCTCGCCTGGAGCCGCCAAGTTAAATATCTGGGTCTGCTCATTGATGTCCGGTTCGCCTGAAACCCGGCAGTGCGCCACTTCCTGGCCCAGTCCTCCAGGATCCAGGGGGCTATACGGTCCCTGTTAGCCAAGGGTAATGGCATCACCCCCGGGCTGGGACTCCAGCTTTACCAAGGCATGGCCGTCCCGCAGTTCACCTACGCTCTACCCCTCGTCCGGCTTACTGTGGCCCAACACTTGGCCATCGAGCGTAGACTGCGGGCGGCCATACGACTATGCCTGGGACTCCCTCGCTCCTCTCCTGTGGCTGCCACCCTGGCAGAAGCAGGTTCATGGCCCTTGGAGCTCCTCTCCAGGCGCCCCTCCCTCCGCCATATAGAGCGCCTCCACAACGCGCCCGATGGGCGCCCCCTCTTGGACCGCCTTCTCACCAGGCCCAACTCCAAAATGGGTCAGGTGGCCCAGTATTTCGAAGACCTTGTTGGGGGACAGCCCGAGTCCTTCCCCTCCCTCATCGTCCGGACCTTGGACACCTCTACGATGTCCACCTCTCCCTACCTGGCTCCCGGACGAGGCGGAACACTGCTGCTGTGTGCCTACGGCAGGAGGTCGCCGCGGTTCTCCAGGTCGAACCCCCTGGCACTGTCCCCATTTTCACGGATGGCTCCGTCCTCCCAGGACCCTGTCCAACTGCGGCTGCAGCCTGCACTGCCCCATCGCTCCATTCGAGCAGACAGGCCAGGCTCCCATTTGTGGCCTCGTCCACAACTGCCGAACTGGCCGCCATCCACTTGGCTGCAGACATTCTGAACGAACACCCTGGGATCAAGGAGGCAGCCATCTACACCGACTCCAGGGCAGCCCTCCAGCTCCTCCTGAGGCCTTTCAAGGGCCCACCCATCGCCCGCAGGCTGGCCTGGCGGCTCGATGAACTGTGCACCAGGGGTACCCGCATCCGGCTGATCTGGGCCCCGGCCCATGTCGGTGTCCTGGGAAATGAGGAAGCGGACTCCCTGGCTAAAGCGGCACACTCCCCAGGAACTCCGCTCTCCAAGAACCTCTGCTCTTTGGACCTTGCAAGGAGCACAGTGGACCGCCTCCTCCTCCTCGATCACCCTGATCCCAGGGTGGCTAACGGCCATCCCCCACACCCTCTTCCAAATCTTGGCCTGCACTGCAAGGAGCGCAGCCTCCTCCTGAGGCTCAGGGTAGGCTGCGCCAACACCGGCTCCCGCCTCTTCCGCATTGGCCTCTCCGACTCCCCTGGGTGCTCCCTCTGCAATTACCCAGAAGAGACAACCCAGCACCTCCTGTGTGACTGCCCTGCCTTTGTGTCCGCAAGGATTACCATGGAGGCGCACTACTGCTCCATGGGCCTCCCCTACACCTCAGCGGACCACCTTCTCTTCCCCGGCGGTCACCATCCTGCCAAGGCCTTCCGGCACCTCCTCTCCTTCCTGAAGGCCACCGGCCTCTCCGGCCACCTATAGGCCACAGGGGACAGCACATGTCAACTGACTATCACTGCGGCTGCGTGCCTACCCTCTCCTCTTTCAATCTTTTCCCCTCCCCTCCTCCTCCTATGACACGCCGGCAGTGGGCGTGGAGGCTAGCCCTCCAGTAGACAAGCCCGTGTCTTCCCACTTTCATCCTTCCCTACAACCACAGAAGAAGAAGACCACCTGGTGTCCTTTAACGTGCACTGACATCGCACAGTACACGGGACTCTGAAATTTCGCCTCCATCGAAATTCGACCGCCGCGGCCGAGATCGAACCCGCGTCTTTCCGGTCGGCAGCCGAGCGCAAGCACATGTTTGGTCAAAGGGACACTGAGGCAGTTTACGAATCTGCTAGCCTTCTAGGGTTCTGAAGTAGACTCGTTGCTGATCATGCCTGTGGAGTTATTTTTCCGATTTTGGCTAAGACACTGGCGCAGTCACCAACTGAAAGCGCGGCGTTCAAATCTCCCGCGTCCCGCACTTAAGCAGGGGAGGAGAACAGCGGAGAGGGCAACCTCGTCCATGTCGGCCAAAGTGACGCCACGTTGAGGAGCCGGGGATACTTCGAGCCACCCGAGCGAGCTTTCACCGAGCTTAGTTCTTGCACTGTGCGCGTTGTTCCTCGTGCTGCGTGCGTTGCGGACGTACGAAACGTGTCATCTGAGTTAAAGCGCAAAGTTAAACACGAGGCATTGCTCTGCGTTCGGGTTGTTGTTGCCTTGGTGACATGGCACACACCCACTACGGGGGATTGGCCAGGGTTCAGTGGGGAGACCCCAAAGAATAGGGTAAACTGGTGTGCACGGACAACTAATGCCGCGACTGTGTCGTCTTCTACTGTTTCCCGCAAGTTCAAAAGCTCCCAGCGCAGTGGGTCGCTGCTCTGAAGAGGGAGAATTTCAAGCCGACCAAAGCAAGTGTACTGTGCTCGAAGCACTTTGGTCAGAGTGGCTGCATTGCAGAGCTTATCCCCAATGCGATCTATGGGGCTTTCTGTCAAGGAGGCACGGCTGAACCACGAAACCGTTCCTTGGATTTTCCCGCATACGAGATGCGTGTCACCCTCGCCAAGAAGCGCCTCTGCAATAAGAGGAAAATGGAGGTAAAGGCTGCTACTACCGATTCTAATTTCATTGCTTTGTGAGAGTTCAGCTCTGTTTGTGTGTGTAGCTTTGCGTGAAGTGCTGACAGCGGTCAGTCCACGGAGGGATAGACAGGCAGCTTCAGCGCGTGGGTGCATTTGCGTGACTCTCCTTTTTTTTTTGCACAAGGGGACACACTACATGCCTCTGTGCTAATTGTTTCGTGAACCATTAGCGGCACGATTATTCACGTGCGGACCGGCTGTTACAAGAACCCACTGATGTGCCGGAGACTCGGAGTCGTGTTGGCTCTGAGAGATGCTTTCCCGCATGGCACGTGCCTGAGATGTTCTTGGAGCCCCTGTAGAAGTTTTATAGAGGCTCGGGGATGTGTCGCTCTCCTCAGCACAGGCGCGGCCAGACGTCATGGGTGTTGCTGAGCAATGTTCAGTTCGACGCGTCCAAGCAAGCAAGCAAGCATCGAAGTTGTTGATATGCAGCTTCTTTTCCACCAGCTGCTGCATCGTCACTAATAACAGCTATAAGCGATTACAATGAAAACTTTCGTAGAGGTACCTCTGGTTTCGGATGCCAATTTAAGAGGTAAATGAACGCTAACCAAGTTCTTGTAAGAAAACACGGCGTTTCGAAGCCTTACTCGGTTTATTCGTTAAGATGTTATTGCGGGCGAGTTGCAGCTTTGCTTTTAAACACACATACAGTTGACAGCCTTATCAGTGAACTGAAACTGCACATCTAAGAAGGAGTGGTTCCGAGGGAGCGATTCATATTTCCCGCCGTCGGCTGAACATGCCTTGACTGAAGCAGCAATCTTGTGCTTGTATTTGGCTTGGTCTCCAGCATAGTGGCATCGCTAGGCTCAGCCGCACCCGGTGCGGAGGCGCTGCGCGACCCCCCCCCCCCCCCCTCCGCCTTTCAAACACCAAATCGCCACTTCCTCTGTCCTCATCGCTTGCTTTGAAGTCGAGTTCATTGTGCCCCCAACGACTTGGAGCAAGCGAAGGCATTTTTTTTCTGTTTCTTTTTTAACACCTAGACGTAGCGAACATGCCTCACGACTGAGAATTCCGCAAAACATCACATCAAAAACGCATATTCCCCAAACAGGGAGGAAATCAAGCATTTACTGCTTCCTTGATTCCTCTTTTAAGAAAGCACGTGTAAGTTGCGATGAAATAAACAGAGCAAGCGGTTTTGGACAGGTGGATGCCAAGAATGAAACCATAAGAATAAATAGGCCTCATGAACCACGCGATATGTAAATATTAAGTGCGTAGAATCGCTTGTAGCCATATGCGCACGACTATAGCTAAAAGGATGTGAAGTTTCAAATGCCAAAAGAACTATAGCGGAGTGGCAATGCAGGCTATTTCTCAAACCTCTGGCCCCGTGGTGTGCCTCTGGCATAACGAAGAGAGCGAAGAAAATGTGCGAACAGGTAGAATTTCCTTCCTGTGTTCTACTTGGGTTCATGTTTCTTCCGCTGGTTCCACCAACTCAGCGTAACCTAAATGAAGTTTTTAACATGCACAAAACAGCTGCACTTATAGCCTTAGGAATGACTAAGAGCAAACGAATGGCGAATAAAAAAAATGTCAGACTATGCACATTACCACGCGCGATGGGATATGCATGCATAGAAATGCCAAGTAAGGACTGAAGAGAGAAATCTAAAGCCCAAGTACAACTGGAAGACACAACAAGGAACTAATCTCTCGAAACAAACAAGCCATCAATCAAGACATTTAGTGGTTATAGCAGAAAACACCAAACTTGAAAAAGTCACAAGGACCAAATAATTAACTCTGTCGCACATATGAAACAGGCTACCACATATGACTCGATGCATCCGTTAAACGTTCAAGATTCCACCGATATACAAAAAGTGGGATCACTTAGAAGCCACTTTTCTTAATGTAAGTTATTACAAAAATATCAGTTATTTTAAAAGCGAACATTCACGCAAAGAGTGCAAAGCAAAAATGAAAGCTCAAATAAGAAGTTTCATTTTCTGCCTTTGAGGACTGCAAAGCTGCTGATCACTTGATCAAAATCGGGGCTTTTTGCAGTTCACTTTCAGTCGATAATAATGCAAAGTTTGAAAGCCTTAACTGATCCATTGTCGACCTCAAGTCGTTTTTGTTTCAGATCGGAAAAACTCCTCTCACGCGATGCCACAGACACGCATATTTCTCACGGCATGCCTGTCTGTGGCATCGCGTGTGCTGCAGTCCTAATGAAAGGGTGGGAAGGGAGTCTACAAAATCCCACTCCGTAACGAATGTTAAGAAGTCCAATGCTGCCCAACTGACGGCATACTGCGACGTGTCTCCTCATCCTACGAATTCCGATAAAAAGATCGCTCTCAAGCGGCTCGTCGTAGAATGCTGTCAGTTTCGTAATGGAAACTTCTAGCTCCTCCTCAATTGAATAAAGAATGCTTTTTCGCTTCAAGAGGTCCAAACAGAGTTGCCAGTTCTAGAATCGCTTTTGATCTCACGCAGAGCTCGGCATAAAATCTATCAATGCACTCCAACATCGGCCTCTTATTTTCTTCCTGCAATGTAAGTCCCGACTCTCTTGCTTGTTCACCTAACACGCTCTTCTTTAACCTGGCACGTCTCTCAACTGCAATTCCGAGTTCATTTGATTTTATCAGCACCTGCTCAATAGCACCGTGCTCAAGGTGACGGCGTTCCTCTGAGGAAAAACTTCAAAGGACTCCAACTTTGCCACCATGAATGTTCACTGCCAATCGCTGCCAGCTATAGCTAATCGTCAATATTAAGTCGAAAGCCTTTAATGGCTCATGCTCGCGTCCGTCCGTCCGTCCGTTATGCTCTTCAACTCGATAAGAAAAAAAAATCTTCCTGCACGATGGGATTCAAACCACCATCACTGCGTTCCACAGCAGAGCGTGCTAATGACTACGCTACTTATTTTTTCTTTATTGAAAGACTACGCTACTTCCTGCCAACGCATATGTAGTTCTTGTCTAGGACGCTGGAGAGTGTTTGCAGAAAGGCGTCAAATCAGGCGGATGCCTCCCAAAGGCCATCCAGTGTCTCCAGCATTTAAGATTCACAAACAATTTTGTACTTAATTAACATCTTAACCACACATCAGTGACACAAGCAGCAACACCCCGCCAAAGGCTTTCGCCTCATCGCACTTTGTCAACAAAGTGCCCCCCCCCCCCCCTGAATTTTTTCCACTTATGGCTCTCAGCTCTTCTGTACATATTCCTTTTGCCTGGCCTCTTAAGACAAATCTCAGATCTCACTCTCAGCCTTACCTCGTCAATTCATGGAGGTGGCCCTCCCCGCTGAGGAGCCCTGCGTTCAACTCTTGCGTTGCAGTAGGAGCAGAAAGCGCCGGGGCAGTTCCAAACTACGTTCCGCTGTGATGCAACCGCTGGTCGCTGTCTTCCACGAGACACTCGCAGGTCTCCGCGACGGCGAGAAGGTGGTGGGTGACACATGCGACCTGTGTTGTGCACGACTCGATGTGCGCCGCTCCCATTCATCTCACGTAAAACTTTTCAGGCTGCCGAACCAGAACCATCCGACGGCCCGATTCCCGAGTGTCGAACACCAACATCCGGTCGAGCGAACGGTCGCATACGAATTGTCTCGCATGCCCCCTACGGCTGCCGTGCAAAAGTCCTTCAGTTATCTTACCGAGTGTCGTATAGCGAAAGGCTCCGGAAAGTTTCGACCACATGCGGTTCTTTAACGTGCACTGACACTGCACATTACACGGGCCTCTAGCACCTTGCCTCCATCGAAATGTTACCGCCACAGCCGGGTCGAAGCGCGTCGTCTGGCTCAGTTGCCGAGCGCCGTAACCACTGAGCCACGGCGGCGGCTTTTGTGTGTGTTTTAATGCAGCATTACGCTCCTGAGATTGTGCAGCGGATATTTCCGCACTGCAGCTGACATGGATAACAATAACGCTTACTTGGATATAAATGAAGAGCATCCTTGTAAGAGATTACCTTGCATGTTAGGAGGCCCCGCATACAGCAGATTAAGTTATCCGCATTGTCGAAGTGAGATTGGAAGGAGTAGACCGGAAGCAAAAAATTTAGAAGATGAAAATGAAGACGGGCCTTAAGTAGCGGGCGGGCACAGTAGGCGGGTGTCGGATTACGCAAAAATATTTATTGCACAATTTCTTGGTAATAAACTGGTCCAGCGCAGTATTTCTACAGCAGTTTCACCAAGCGTTCCGTGGGTGAATCTGCAAACATGCTACTCCTTGCCCTCTCAGGGGCGACTTCTCAAATTAAGCCTGCAATACACCCTCACACGTGTGCTCAGTCATAGTTTGAAAAAAAAAAAACGCAACTGCTCCAACTCTGGACGTCCTTCAAGGCCCATAAGCGAACGCAAGATCCAACTCTTAAGAAACATCGACCTTACTGTCACCATAAGAGTCCTTCGTTCAGCGCGGCTGGATGTTTCTCAGGCATGTTCCAAAAATGTAAGCGCCTCTGAAATATCCAAACCAAAAGTCCTCGTCACGCTGCAGCTAACAGGCTTGGTAATGGTGCTTGGGTTATTGGGCGGTGGTGGTGGTAAGCGCGGTCTCATAATGGGAGTTCGGAGAGAAACACCCTTTCAGCTGACTCTCTGCCCTAACCCATTCCTCAAACACTCTCAATCCCACTGCATTGTTGTTAGGTGGCAAGCAGAGCCTTTCACATGCCACATGCACGGGCGAAAAACTTTTACTTTGTATTCTCTACATTTCACTTTTCACCTCTCCTTCAGGCAAACGGTGCAAGCTGACTTGTGCATCCGGACTGAAGAGTTACCAACGATGCCTTATCAACGGAAAAACGCGAAACGGCCTTTTGGGGACAGTGGGTGTCCCCAGGCTCGTTTCTTTTTAACGTTTTCAGTTGTATTTCTCATTTTAACTGCGACTTCTAGTCGGCGCGTAGGGATCAGAAACTTGCCATTCCAGTCAGCTACAGGCATTCCGCGCCTTTTCGCGTTTTCAAAGTGTGAGGCGGATGTGGGGCTGGGCAGAGGACCGAGCAAGGCACACGCGGAAAATGGGCTTAGAAAGCACTAAAGACTGGAGGGGAGAGATGCTGCCAGCCGGCCTCGCTCAGGAAAGGAGAGTGAACTGCACATACACGAAAGAGAGACGATGCGGCGGCGCGGCCGCGTACGGTCTCTCCCCCGCGCAGGGACCTCCGATGAGTATCGGGTTACTGCTCGCGTTTCCAGGGTACATGCACTAACACATGCCTGGGCCGACGTTAGAAGAATGGCGTAATGGCACAAAAGAATGGCATAAGCTAAGGCATGCGTTCCGCAGCAGTGATCCCAAAAGAATAATTCGCTCTACTTAAACATCAGTCTTTCCTCTCGGTGTCTTAGCGGCACCGTCCCGCGCTTTTTTTTTTCGCGTTTTCATAGATTAATTAATTTCGTTCATGCAGTTTGTGTTCTCCCACAATTTTGGAATTATGTAGACCTTAGCTTAAGTTATATTGTGCTCTCGCAATTTTTTTTATTTTTGTAAAGCAACACATTGTCATGCTTACTTTTCATTATGAGGCCTCGTGTGCGTTGCTATAGTAAGTGCCACCTGGGCCTCGTCAGCTGCTCGACTACTACATTTAGCCCAGGAGACCCACCAGAATTTCTGGTAAATAAAGTTCAATCTTCAAAAAACAAAAGCAGGCGAATTTTTTTTCTAGACCCGAGAATGCGAGGCGTAGGGCGCCTTGCATGCCGCCCAAGTAGCCTGTGGGAACCCGTCGTGGGCAACAGCTTTACAGTGCAAGCTAAGCACAATTTTTCCGGGTCGTTCGCGCTCTTTTCAAACAGTTCAGGCAGCAAGTAGCCTGTAGAAAAGTAGGCTGAACTTCACGGCAGATAGTGGGGTGGCGCCATCTGCGGATGAAATATGTAACAAAGGGCATTCTCTCGCGATCGCCGTTCTGGCGATTCTCTCCAATCTGGCCGGGCGTACGATGGGCGGGTAAAAAAATTGTTTTCGCTCGCCTTCACTGATTCGCCGAGAAATCAGCTGCTGCCTCTGATTCCCCGGAGTGATTTTATAAAAACCCGAAGGCCAGGGGTTTGATTCCCGTCTAGGCTACATCGGTGCGGTTACTATGAATGGGGAACTTGCGCTGAAGTTTGCGGTGCCGATTGCAGCGCCACAACACACTGCCTAGCGAGAAGAGCAAGCAGTTTTGGGTAGTACTCTTAGCACTTTTCCGCGCCACCTTCAGGCGCTTATTGGCGTGAGCCTCCGCACACTGTCGAAGGCGCACGTGCCGTGCGTCAGCTATCTGGGCTACGCCGAGGGAAGCTAGGCAATGAATGCTGTCAGCCAAACGCGGGTATCTAATCGCGCAGAATGTGTTCTCGCGTTTGCGGCGGCCCAAGCGGCTGATAAAAGCAGTTTTGAGTCACCGAATGGAACAATTGCAGTGCCATCTTGGCAGCGCAGGCTCCCCATACAGCGATGGGTCTGCTGCGCAGCAGCTTGAGAGGCGACGCTTGTAGCATGAAAGAGAATGTGGTTTGGTATGGAAAAGGAAAATCGACTGGCGCACGTAACTGATCACCTTAGCTAAGTGATATCCCCGCAACTGCGTCAGGCTGCAGGGGTAGAGGAGATAGGGATTAAAAAAGAGAAAGTACAGGCGAAGATTAGGGAGGCGCAGAGCATCGTCGTCTGCTCCGTGTTTATATGAGAGTGAGGAGGAAGACGGCGGCCGATGGCCCGTTCGCTTGGCACGTTGCTCGCGGTTGCTCCGATCGCTGAAGATACAATGCACCACTGGTGTGGCTCGCGCCATCTATGAGACCCTCTAGTAACGGCCACCCTTTCGACCAATCCGGATTTTTTCGTCACGCCACGGCAACGCCGACACTGGGTCTTCTTCGACACGGGGCCTTTACGCTGTCGCGTAAAACGACCCAATTCCACCCGCGTGTAGCGGTGGTGTGAATGGGAGAGTAAATCGCGGACTTGAACTGCGATGTTCTCAGCAAAGCAGTCAGCGTACACGCAGAGGCTGGCACTACTCCCGAAGGGTACTCTATGTTTGGTGTAGCTTTTGTTAGTGTTGACATTTCTCTTCAGTGTCAATTTAAGTGTCAACGGCAGAGGATAGAACGCAAAGAACAGCACTGGGCCCTTTATTTTCTCTTCCCTCTCCCTTGTGCACTTTGCCCATGTTTGTATCCAGACCGGCATTACACCGTCGCCAAGCCCTGTAGTCTCTTGTGGAGTGCACCACGTCTGCCAAGCTTGTGACCAGAGCGTGACAGCCCTCCCTCCATTCGCTGCCTTTCCCATGGCCGAAGAGCTTCCGAGTGTGTGACGCTCGGGACGTACTATCGGCGTGAAATGAAATGCGAACAGCGGAACGCGTGGTGAACGGTCCAGCTTAGGCCGTCTGCCTGTCGCTTGCGCCCGCATCCGGTTATCGACACTTTCGCTTCTGTTTTCTCTTGAGTTCGTTTTTTCGCTTTGCCACTGGAGCGCAACTCACGCAGCTGTGACGTTCCTGGGGGTCAGTCACAGAATCTACGGGTCCTGCTGAAGCGAGGAGAAATGAGCCAACAAGGCGGTAACCCGGCAAAACAATATTTATTCTTCTCTGCCTGAAGGCGAAACTGGTGGTCCGCTCACCGCTGGCTTTCAGGAGCCTCTGGTTGTAGGTCCGGCAGATCGGGGCTCCACTCCAATCGTCTCGCGTCGGCGGGCCGCGGCTGCTTCGGCTCTCCCGGGGTCTGCCTCTCTTCCCGGAATCTCTCGGCTGGCGGTGCTGTGACGGGTCGAGGCCACAGGACTCTTGGGCGTTTCGGCTGGCGGTCAGTTTGCTACGGACGCTGAGGTCCGGCTTCGCTGACTACAGACCAGCGCGATATCTTGCGTCCGTTCGCCTCGCCCGTCTCTGCTCGACTTCTTTCCTTTGTCTCCCTGCCCCCGCCGAGTCTCTCCGGAGATTCCCTTTCTCTCTCTCTCTTTGGGTAATCTTCGCCCAACGGTTTTTCGTCGTCGCTGCTCACACAGCCGACCAAAGCCACCCGCCAAACTTCTAGGAATCCGCGGATGTTACGACGGGAAGGCCGATGGCGCCGTTGGGGATGGGTCGAAGGGGATCAGGTGTCCCTCGGAGGGCGACGCTTCTCTGCAGTCAGTCCGTCCGGTGCCAGCCGCCGACCTCCTCCGCCACCTCGAGCCATTACGCAGCCCGTCGTGTCCGCTGCTAGTAAGGTCGCCTGTCGGCCTGCACACACAAACGCACAAACGAACCCGTCTTCGCGCGCCGGGGGGGGGGGGGGGGGGGTAGCACGGCGCAAACCGCAGGGAAGACTGCGGTTGCGTAGGGCGCCGCGCGCAGCCTCTCCTCTTTAGCCGTCTGGCGGTCTTTGCACATCTGTCTTCTGCATCGCCCGCCGCATCCCCACCACCGTCTTCGCCGACATGTCTGGGTCGATAAATTTGAAGGCAGGGAAAATGTCTTGGGTACTGGTCGCCTGGTTAGTTCTTTACAGCAATGCCGGGGCCTCCCGTATGCGGCCCTTCACACAGCGCAATTCCTCTGGCGGCAGCGGCTGTCGACCGCGTATCTAAAGCGAGCGCTGATAGAGCCCAGGCTTGCAGTGCTTCCATTTTTCTTCCATCATCGTGGTGCTATAAGCGCCTGCTCTGCGAAAAAATAAAGGTTGACCAGTTCAGGAAAAAAGGTTTCGTCGTTTATGATCGTGCAATGGCGGTACTGTCCGCCGTATTTATACGTGAATCCAAACGAGCGCTCAAGTACGTACTGTTACGTTTCGCCCACGACGCGCGGTATAGCCGGCGCGGATGCAACGGACGCCGGGGCTTCGTTCAAAGTGGCGGTCATTTTGGGCCCGTTCAGTGCTGCCGCAACGCCTCCCGCCAAGCGCGTCCAGGCAGGTTTCAATGCCACGTGTCTTCGTGTGTGTGTGTGTGCATGTTGGTGCCCACGCTTGTCAAAACGCGGCAGCCGGGGAGAGGAGCTCCCCAACCGGGAGGCGAGGAGGTCTGACCGGCGCCGGCCCGGCGGACGCGTCACATCACGTCTCAACATGTCCGTGCGTCGCCGTCTCGTGCGCCTCATCCCGAGCCGTTCCTTCTTGCCCTCGACTCCGAGGGTATAAAGGCAGCTGCCCCGGACGCCAAGGAGAGACTTCGATTTCTTCCGTCGAGTAACGTGGTCGCCCTGACCGGCTGCTCTTTTGCGATGCTAGAATAAACAAGTTGTTCTGTTGGCAGTCGACTCATCCTTTGCCAGGACCTTCGGATGTTTCCAGCTGTGCCCCAGGCCGCCAGGCCAACGCTACCCTTGGGGCTTGCAACCCTTTTGCAACAACTGGTTGCCAGCGGTGAGATCGCGACAACGGAGGCCAGCAGCGAAGATATGCGGTCAACTGTATGCTGAGCAGCACAACGACCATCCGGGAGCAGTGCAACGAGCCCTGTGTGATGACTGGTTGCCTGCAGCGGAACGACTGCGCTGAATTCTTGGCTGCGAGGTTTGGTGAGTGCGGGACTTTCTTCTTCTGAGTTTTGCCAGACTTTTGTTAGTGTCAGAAACAGAGCTGGTAATTGTGGTTGTCGTTGCTGCCGGGTTAGTTTGCGGCAAGACAATAGTAGGCAGTAGAGAAAGCAGCATTCGGAGCAGCCATGGATTTGAAGTCGTTGCGCAAACCGAAATTGCTGGAGCTTGCAAGAGAGTTGGGTCTGGATGTCTCAGACAAACTCAGAAAACCAGAACTGCTAAGGGCTATTCTTGAGTTGGAGGCTGAGGTTGACGAGCTGTCGGAATGCCTTGAGACCATTGAGGAGAGGGAGCAAAAAGAGTAAGACGGGCGCGAACGTAAAGAGCAAAAAGAGAAAGACGAGCGCGAACGTAAAGAGCAAAAAGAGAAAGACGAGCGCGAACGTAAAGAACAAAAAGATAAAGAAGAGCGCGACCGTCAACACGCTTTGGAAATGAAGCGTCTCGAGGTAGAGATGGAACGCGCTGGAGAGATGGAGAAGAAGAAGAAGAAGAAGAACGCGCTCGTAATGGAAGTCAGGCACACGGTGCAGGAGAACGAGTATCGTTCAAAATGACTGACCTCATGCGGCCGTTTTAGCTTGGAGAGGACATTGGTTTGTTCCTGGTTAACTTTGAGCGAACGTGCGAGAAGCAGGGGTTCTCTCGGGAAACGTGGCCACAGCGCTTGCTCACTTTGTTACCCGGCGAGGCGGCCGACGTAGTCGCTCGCTTGAAGAGAGAGGAGGCAGAGGATTTCGACCAAGTGAAATCGAGTCTGCTAAAAAAGTACAGGCTGTCAGCGGAGGCGTTCCGTCGGAAGTTTCGGGAAAATGAAAAAGGCAGAAGTGAGTCATATACAGAGTTTGCCTACAGGCTTATGTCAAACGTGCAGGAGTGGCTCAAAGAAGAGAAAGCGTTTGGTGACCACGAGAAAATTCTGCAGTGTTTCGGGCTGGAACAGTTTTACAGTCGGTTACCTGAGAACGTGCGGTACTGGTTCTTGGATAGGCCAGACGTGAGTACAGTGGCTAAAGCCGCCGATCTACCCGAGGAGTTTGTGACGCGTCGGGCTCGCGGAGCTAAGGACGGTCAAAAGGGTGAATTTGGCTCCAAGTCTGAGAGGCCGAAGTTCACACCCATGAGAGCAAGGGGGGACACACGTAGTGCGGATGCGAGTGAAAGCAGTCCGACCGAACGTAAGGAGACGGCGGCAGCCGAAGCCGAACGCAGAAAGCGGTTCGAGACGAGGCAAGCGCGCGTGTGTTATACGTGTCAGAAGCCGGGTCACTTTTGGGCGCAGTGTCCAGAAACAAAAACAAAAGTCGTGTTTTTGTCATTATGCAGCACTGACGAGAACATCAAGCTTCTCGAGCCTTACATGCGAGACTTCCTCGTGAACGGGAAAGAGTGCCGAGTGCTTCGTGATTCCGCAGCTACAATGGATGTAGTTCACCCCTCTTACGTAGAACCCGATATGTTCACGGGCGAGTGCGCATGGATCAAGCAAGCCGTGGAAGCTCATAGCGTGTGTCTGCCCGTAGCAAAAGTGCTTATTGAAGGACCTTTCGGAGCAATTGAGACGGAGGCCGCAGTGTCATCTATGCTGCCCCACCAGTACCCGTACCTACTTTCGAACAGGTCCGATCACCTCCTGCGCGAGAAGGGGCTTTTGTTTGGTGAGGCTAGCGTTCAGGCCTTAACCAGATCGAGAGTTTGGGCGCTCGCTGCAAAGGCGGTAGTTGCGGGGCCGTCGTTGTCGAACAATGAGAAAGGGTCGGAGGTCCAGCAAGCTGATATTCAGAGCACGTCCGAACTGAATAAAATTGAGCCTGTAGCGTTGAAGGCACCAGGTACTGGAGAGGAAATGCCCGACACGGGAAAGTTAGAAGAGCTATCTGCAGATTTGCTCATCGCGCCTACGTCAGATGGACTTAATAGGTTGCTAAAAGTCAGCCGGTCGGCTTTGATAGCCGAGCAGAAAAAGGATGGCAGCCTAGAAAACATGCGCTGCAATGTCAAGGAAGGTATCGCCAAGAAAAATGCTCGTTTTGTGGAAAGAGGTGGGGTCCTGAACCGGAAGTATCTAGACCGCAGGGGAGTGGAGTTCGATCAGCTGATCGTGCCTCAGTGCTACTACCGTCAGGATCTGTGGCGCTTGTCGCATGGCGGTTCGTGGTCCGGACACCTAGGAGTTAAGAAGACTAAGGACCGTCTCTTGCAAGAGTACTATTGGCCAGGGTGTTTTCGTGACGTAGAACACTTTGTGAGGACATGTGACACCTGTCAGCGGGTTGTCAAACCAGGGGACAAATCGAGGGCGCCGTTGTAGTTGGTACCTATCATTACGGAGCCTTTTAGACGGCTCGTTATGGATACAGTGGGACCTCTGCCGGTAACAGCCACGGGGTACAGACACATTTTGACTGTGATCTGCCCAGCGACAAAGTTCCCTGAAGCAGTGCCGCTTAAAGAACTCAGTTGAGATAGTCAATGCACTACTGCCCATATTTGCGCGAGTTGGTTTTCCTGCGGAAATCCAGTCAGATCAGGGCACAGTGTTTACTAGCGCTTTGACGACAGCCTTTCTCGAAAGGTGTGGGGTAAAGCTGTCACACAGCTCAGTGTACCACCCACAGTCAAATTCCGTTGAGAAGCTCCACTCCGTCATGAAGCGCGTGTTGAGAGCATTGTGTTTTGAACAAAAAAGTGATTGGGAGCTGTGTCTGCCTGGGGTGATGTTTGCATTAAGGACCGCGCTGCATGCGGCTACGGGGTTTTCGCCAGCTGAGCTGGTGTACGGTCGCTCGCTGCGGTCTCCGCTTCGCGTGCTTCGAGACTCGTGGGAAGGCAGGGGCGACGACCCAGTCGTGGTCGAGTACGGGCTTATAGGCTCCTCGAACGCTTAAGAAGGGCACAGGAGTTGTCAGGTGAAGCAATGGCAAAGGCCCAGCAGAGGGCCAAGGTTTATTATGATCGGACAGCCAGGGCCCGTCGTTTTGAGGTGGGCGATGAGGTAATGATATTGCGCACATCGCTAAAAAACAAACTCGACGTGCAGTTGGAGGGCCCAGCACGGATTGTTCAAAAACTGTCGGATGTTAACTACGTGGTGAGTCTGCCAGGAAAACGGAAAGCACAGCAAGTTTACCACTGTAATCTGCTCAAACCCTATAGACAACGGGAAGCAGTGGTGTGTATGATGGTAAACGTTCCCGAAGAGCTTCCGGTCGAGCTTCCGGGACTAGGCTCAGTGACGAACAGGGAAGACACCGATCAGGTCATTAGTGACTTACTCAGTAAAGCACCGCTGTCGCCTGAGCAGAAAACCGAACTACACCAACTCTTACAAGAGTTTCAAGGTCAGTTCTCTGAGAGGCCTGGTAGGACTTCTGTCCTTACTCATGAAATAGAACTTACCTCCCCAGAGCCAGTACGATCCAAGGCGTACCGGGTGTCACCCCGCCAGCGCGATATTATGGAGGCTGAGGTAAAGAAAATGCTACAGCTCGGTGTTATAGAGGTGGGTGAGAGTGATTATACCTCCCCTTTGATTTTAGTTGAGGTACCGGGCAAGGAACCTCGTCCTTGCGTCGACTACCGCAGGCTTAATTCCATCACTAAGGATCAAATTTATCCGATCCCTAACATCGAGGAGCGCCTTGAGAAAGTTAGTAGCGCTCAGTTTATTTCCACCCTAGATCTTGTCAGGGGTTATTGGCAGGTTCCACTTACAGAAGAGGCTAGTAGGTATGCGGCGTTCATTTCACCAATGGGAACATTCCGTCCTAAAGTTTTGAGTTTTGGTTTGAAGAACGCGCCATACTGCTTTTCAAGCCTCATGGACAAAGTGTTGCGGGGACAGGAAGAATTCGCTTTACCGTATTTAGACGACGTAGCGATATTCTCCGCATCCTGGTCTGAGCATATGGCACACTTGCGGGCAGTGCTAACCCGCCTGCGCGAAGCGAGCTTGACAGTCAAGGCTCCCAAGTGCCAATTAGCACAGGCCGAGGTTGTCTACCTCGGTCACGTGATTGGACAGGGTCGTCGCCGCCCCTCTGAAATAAAGGTGGCCGCTGTGCGAGACTTCCCGCAACCGCGCACGAAGACCGATATTCGGTCGTTCTTAGGTGTCGCCGGCTACTATCAGAGGTACATCCCAGGTACTCCGATATCGCGGCTCCCCTGACGGATGCTCTAAGAAAAACAGAGCCCCAAACAGTCGTCTGGGGCGAGACAAAGGAAAGAGCTTTTAGCGCCCTAAAGAGCGCCCTAACAAGCCAGCCTGTGCTACGATCGCCAGACTACACAAAAGGGTTCGTTGTTCAGTGCGATGCTAGTGAGCGAGGCATGGGCGTTGTACTGTGCCAACGGGAAAATGGAGAAGTGGAACACCCCGTCCTGTATGCTAGTCGTAAGCTGACCTGTCGTGAGCAGGCGTACAGCGCCACCGAGAAAGAGTGTGCGTGTCTCGTGTGGGCCGTTCAGAAATTGCCATGCTACCTAGCCGGCTCGAGGTTTATCATTGAGACGGATCACTGCCCTCTCCAATGGCTGCAGACCATCTCTCCCAAAAATGGCCGCCTCCTGCGCTGGAGCCTCCCTTTGCAACAATATTCCTTTGAGGTGCGTTACAAAAAGGGGAGTCTCAACGGTACCGCCGATGGCTTAAGTCGAGGCCCCTAACGTAGGAATCCACCTCAAAGTTGTTTGTTACTGATGTTTTCTTCCTGAGGCAGGATTTTTAACATATTGCTTTTGTTTAGTGTTTCAAAGTGATGAAGTGCTTTCTAGTGCAATTTTCCCATTTGTGGACGCGTTCTGAATGCTGCTTGACTACTGTAAGGAACTAGGCAGTAGTATAAAAGGGGAAAGAGCCTGGCAGAGTTTAGTGAGGGTTGCCTCGTGCTTGCTGACTGAGCGGTTGCGTTTCGGCGTAGTTCTAACGCTTGCTGGGAACGAGAACAAAAATGGCAACTCTCCCGAAGTCACTTTGCAGTGTCCTGTGTGAACCTGAACCTGAGAACGAGGCCTTCTCTGTGCGCTGCTCTCAAGCAACGCCGAGGGACGACCGATTTCGATTACGAGCATCATCGAGCGACATCCCTCCGGACAGCGGATGCAGTCCCCTGACCATCGGGATCTCCTTCTCCCGGCGGGGAGGTCTGTTACGTTTCGCCTACGACGCGCGGTATAGCCGGCGCGGATGCAACGGACGCCGGGGCTTCGTTCAAAGTGGCGGTCATTTTGGGCCCGTTCAGTGCTGCCGCAACGCCTCCCGCCAAGCGCGTCCAGGCAGGTTTCAATGCCACGTGTCTTCGTGTGTGTGTGTGCATGTTGGTGCCCACGCTTGTCAAAGCGCGGCAGCCGGGGAAAGGAGCTCCCCAACTGGGAGGCGAGGAGGTCTGACCGGCGCCGGCCCGGCGGACGCGTCACATCACGTCTCAACATGTCCGTGCGTCGCCGTCTCGTGCGCCTCATCCCGAGCCGTTCCTTCTTGCCCTCGACTCCGAGGGTATAAAGGCAGCTGCCCCGGACGCCAAGGAGAGACTTCGATTTCTTCCGTCGAGTAACGTGGTCGCCCTGACCGGCTGCTCTTTTGCGATGCTAGAATAAACAAGTTGTTCTGTTGGCAGTCGACTCATCCTTTGCCAGGACCTTCGGATGTTTCCAGCTGTGCCCCAGGCCGCCAGGCCAACGCTACCCTTGGGGCTTGCGACCCATTTGCAACAGTACTTTCTCCGTGTGAAGAAAAATGACTGCTCACAATAACTGCAACGATTTTGCGAACACAAATCACCACACTTCCGAGACACTCTCACGGAGGCCTTGCCGATGGTGGGGGGCATTAGGCGAGAAATTTCAAGCTGCCTGAAGAGGCATCACAGAGAGCTTTAGAATAGAACTACTTACAAACCGCCTTATACAGCGTGCTGTTAAACAAGGGAGATAGGGCCGCTCCCTTCACTCGCTGCCGCCCGCGAAACCACGCTGTGCGAGTTGTGATCGGTGAAAAGCGTGAATGTGGCGGTCCAGCGGCAAAGCGAAGAACCGGAAGTCAAATAAAACAAAAGAAAACTATCGCAAATCGGAAAAGCACGCCTGTAACTGACAACGACAGGCAGACGGCCTAAGCTGGACCGTTTGCCACGCGCTCCGCTGTTCGCATTTCATTTGACGCCGCTGGTACGATGTTGCCCTTAACTTAAATTCTCCTCTATCTCCTCCACTGTTGACGTGTTCGCCATGCAGGAGGTGTATACTGTGCCTTTTCTCTTTTCCACCAGTAGCCCGACACGCCCGTTCATGTTTTTTGGGTAGCAGGGAACAATATGGTCCAAAATTTGCGCTCCCATTCCTCATGTCCATAGCCCCCCTCCTTTTTTCGCACGCCTATGCGTACTACTACTAAGAACTGTTAGCTGCAGAATTGCCACGTGCTGCACAACCTGGCCGTAGAGCGCAAATGACACGAGGAAGACTGCTCTCGTATTTTTCTCTATTCGTTTTGCTCACCCAGGGTCCTCAAAACATCGCTCAAGAGCTCTCGTAATCGCACACGGAAGCGCGGTTGCTGTTTGAGGCGACCACGGACAGCGGTTCTTAATTCGCACCGCATGGGTTTTTCTCAAACATTGCCATACATTAGGCTCCCACGCGGTATGTCTCGCCGCGACTCAGGGAACGCTTCGTTATTTCTCCTGCTTTCTTAGAATGTACTCATTATAACTCACCATGCTTCAAAATACGCACGGGATTGAACATTTTTTCTTTATTAACAGTGCCCTTTGTTTTCGGGTAAAACTCAATTTTACCCTATTCTTGCATCCCGAACCTATTTTTTCAAAATCGGGTTAAACCCGAGGGATGTCTTCGGTAAACCAGGGATCTTACACCTCTTTTACGCTCCTTTTCATGAAGAGGATGAATTTGAGTGTAAGTTTGAAAACGGTGATTTAGAAGCGAGAGGCCAAAACACGACTACTGAGAAGACATTTTATCGTAGTCACTGCATGAAGCGCTACCCACGCTAACGACACCCTGACCCATGGACCTTGCACGTGTAAAATCGTCGCTGCGGTGCTGAATGTTTCAGCACTGTATAGATAAATGCAGGCCGGTCTTGCTCAGACGCGGGAGTGCGACGTAAGCTACGAAACATTTTAAATAGATTAGAGTTAAAAAATCTTCATTGGTAAACAATTTTTTTAGCGGAACTCGCGATTTTGAATGTAGTCTATGAAATAATGAGCGAAAAATGGGGCCTTTTATGTCTAGTAGAAAAAATTGAAAGTTGGTTTTTGAGGAAAGGGAATGGTTCAGTAGCTGTCTTACATCTTGGTGGACAACCGAACGGCGCCGTAAGGAAGGGATAAAGGAGGGAGTGAAAGAAGAAAGGAAGAAACAGGTGCCGTAGTTAAGGGCTCCGGAATAATTTCGACCACCTGTGGATCTTTAACGTGCACTGACATCGAACAGCACACGGGCGCCTTTTGCGTTCCGCCTCCATCGAAACGCGGCCCGGTTCAAACCCGGGAACTACGGCACAGTAGCCGAGCGCCCCACTGAGTCGCCGTCAACTAGTCTAGTAAACTGTCTTGTGCTGCAAAAAATGACCCGGACAAATCCGAACCACGGAATTTTTTTCCCCCGAACAACCAGATCTGCACCAGAATTTGAGCTCGAAAAATATCGCCCCATTTTTACCTCCCAAATTCCGGAAAAACTAAAACACGAAAACGAAGGGCCCTGTTTATAAACTGTTCAAACTTGGCCGATATATCTTCACTGTGCTGCTTAGAAACAACATTATTTTGAATCTCGTAACACAAACGCCAACGGCGGCAAATGTAGCAAGTTTAACGTCCGGTATCACTACGAGTGGCTCAAGATGAGCAGGAATTCTTTCAGTTTGGTAATAACAGGTTTCGCGGACAGCAATCGCATGCGACAGACGACTCCCGCTCATGGCGGCGCCGCGGAGCAAGCAACATACAAGCAAGCCCCTTCACGAGCGAACTAGCGCCACCGAGTTCCCTCCCTAGGGAAGCCTAGGTACAACTCGGCTCAGGGCGTGGAATAAAGAAAGCCTCCACGGAACAAGCGCCGGGTGGCGGGGCGGGCGGGAGGCCAGGGAAGGCCCTGCGCCGCTGACGTCAGGCGGCGGCCTCGACGAGGGCGCCCCTCGCGGAGAACGTGTTCAACGGTCGTCCTCCCGCTCTCAACTTCCCCGAGCAAGTCACCGCCGCCGTCTAGGCAGCAAGCAGCAAGCTGTGCTGGCAGCCTGCACTCCTGGTGGCCACGTTGGAACCGATCGCCACCCTGTGCGTGTGTGTGTGTGCGCCGCAGTCGTCGACATCGAACTTGGGGAAAGCGCTAGAGCCGTGGAAGCATCGGAAGAGTGCACGCTCGCGTTGTTTTGCCCACTGAAACCGGGAAGGAATTCCGTGAACTGAAAGGGACGAGCTCGGCACCTCCGGCGGGAGCTCCGTGCCGCCGGCGCGCAGGCAAGAAAGGCGACGCCGTGGCCCTCTCGGGTCGGCGCCTCGTCGCTGTCTCCGTGAACGCTTTTCGTTCTGCCCCAAGAATCGCCTTTTGCGCAGAGCCCAGGATCGTTGCTATCAGTTGTACGGTCGCCGGACAGCCTCTGCGTGTTCGCGGACGTATTGTTGAAACGGTGAGTCCGGGTCGTCTTTCTCGTGAACTCCTGACTTCTCACGCTTTTATTTCCCGCTGCGCCGTCCTCCTTCGCGTACTTGTGTGCTCGCGTTTTTTGAGAACCTGCTCCGCCCTAATGCGTGGTGCGTATTGCAGTAACTGAGACGCGGCGGTTTGTTTTTTCGCCGCGAAACAATAAGAGCCGCCAAGACGGGTGTTTGACGATGGCGCTTGAGTGTTGATCACGCGCTGGTTAGCACGCAAGTGGCGGTGGATCCTGATGTTGCTCTGTGACTGTGCCGCACGTTTGGGGCAAGTTACCGCTTGCGCATATCGCCTGTATTTCTCTGCAGTTTGCTTAGCGTGCCCTTTGCTCCGCCGCTTGTATTTCGACACCGGGCACGTCCTTGTGTTGCCGTAATGATTGCTTCTCACACTTTAGACGCGCTTCCACGCGCTGCTTTCAGCTGTGTGTCGCGCATGCAGCTGCGAAGAAAACATGGGCCTCTTGCTCATGTTTTCTTCGTTCTGTGCGCGCTCCAGCATCTGACGCGTTATCGTAATAACGTCGGCCCCGTGTCACATCACGAGACGAGGCCGCCGTGTAGCTCGGTAATAAAGAGAGTTATTGTTCCTGCCTCAGGCCAAAGCACGTTGGACGAATGCAGGCGTCGGCGAAACGCAGGCTGCCTCGTCGGGCAGCGAGATGCGAGCGTAGATGTGGGAGGTTCGAACCGGCTTTGCCGGAAGAAGGGGAAAAGACTGAGAGGGGGCATGTTCGTTTTCGAACAGCAGCAAGGCTTTGCAAGGGACGTCGCGCGTATGTCACGTGCAACGTAGCGCGCTGGCCTCGCTGGCAAGGGAGATAAAGCCCTGGGCACCGAAACGCATTTAAGCGCTGCTGTTTGTTAAAAACAAGCAACGCTGATAGCTGATTTTTGTAACGTTTTAATCGAGAATATTGCACACTGCTCGTCGCTTGCCTCGGCAGGCACCGGAATATCATCCATGAGCGACTATTTGAGGAGCGAAACAGGGATTTGTTTTTGGAATAAAAAAAAAATCTGGGAAAAGTTCGTAAAATGTAAAAATTCCAGAAAGCACCAGCTTGCTTTTTTGCCAGCGATCGTAAATGCAGAGCTTGTGTGTTCATCGCTGATTGTGGCAACACGGTACACACACCATCAGTGCCCATACGCATTCATCGCGTATATTCGCGCTGCTCTGGAGCTCCATTGGCGAGGTCAATGTGTAGGAATGAATTTTCGAATTCACTTTGAGGGCAGTTCGCGGGGCACATTGCGTAAGTACTCTTTTAACGCCGCACTCTGAGCACCGTGTCTGAGGCATCGTTGCCGGGAGGGGTTTTTTGCGGAAATCGTCCAGGCTCGATACGCCGGCCTGACAGTTGTAGTCAGTCTGAAGAAACGACGGCGTCCTTCAAGCGTTCTATTGCACAGCAAGCTCCCGTGCCACTCTTGGCAGTGGTGGCAGGGGCGGTTTTCTCATTTCACCAATCACCTCGTGTCCGCCAGCGCACTTCTCTATTACGCCCTTTTAGAAGATCATCAGTTCCCCCTTATACAATTCATTCCCCGTATTTTCAGTGGCTTCGCCGTTGGCGTGTTACGTAAGCGTCCTTCGCTCAGCACCTCTCTCCAATTGAAGGATCTGCGCAGTGCTGCACGCATGCCGACCTCATATGAGGCCGCCTTGTGTAACGCTACTTGACGCGCAGAAACGACATGATTTTTCTGAAAACCTCGCGGGCCGTAATAATGGCACTTCCACATTTAGCGTAGCAAATGACCTGCTTGCTTACTGCAGATCTAATTGCGAAATGGTTAAACCACTCTAGTAGCGTTCATGACAAATATAAGTTGAGCCGAAGTTGGCGCAGCACTCAAAGTACAGGCTTGGCGGTTCGCCAATAATGCCGCTTGGAGAGCCTTTCTTCATATCGCCTGAGTCGTCTGGGAGATATTGCTGGGGGTTTTGTTGATTACGTTTCGCCGGCTGGCGGACACTTCCCTGCGAAAATACCAGAAAAAAAAGCGGATGGCGCACAAGTGAGTTCCAAGATAACAGCGGTCGGACCACTCAGGGCATATGGAGTCTGCATGGTAACAGAAACGGGCTGGTAACCCTATCGCTGTCGCAATTACTGCCGCTGCGTTGACCTAACAGTGCAGTCAGGGCATATTACCTCTGGCCGTCATACTCGACTGGTGTCATCATATCGCCTCTCATCGGCGGTCCCAGGGGCAAATGGAAACGTCACGTGATTATAATGTGACCTCGAGTGCTGAGTACGCGGGCGAATTGTGCAAATATTTGCGTTAGGTCGCTTGGTCCCTGCATCTGACCTTCGTCTGGGCCGGACTTGAAAATACTCGTGTGAGCTTGGGCGCTACAGTGGAAATCCGGGTGGTACCACGGGGCCTGGTTCAAACAACACAAACGCTCACACGTGTTATTCAGGACTACCCGCGACATCGATGTGTAGTCAGATGCTGAGCATGCAGTCTCAGTAACCCTTTACTTAGAAACACGAATCAGGCTAGTTGCTTACTGTAGTTGATGGAACGAGGCGAAAAATTCTGGTCTACCCGCAGGTGGTGTCCGCGTTTGATTACGGCCTGGTATCAGTTTGTCGGATTTTCGGAAGTGTCTTGTATCGAAGACGTTTGCGCATCAGAGTGCCGATGTTTGACGACCGCAGGGTAAAACGGGATATATATATATATATATATATATATATATATATATATATATATATATATATATATATATATATATATATATATATATATATATCACACAACGGAGAGAAGGTCTTGAATATACCGGCAGCGTGCTACTTCTGGTGTGAGGTCCTCTCTTGTTAGGCAGCATGGTTCCGGTGCTGGCCATAGCTGCAGGCCGATAGCACGCTTGCAGAGCGTGAAGTTACCGTCAGTATAAGGACTCGATCATTCTCACTAGCTGGCAGCACCTCTGAAGGTGATCCGAAAATGGACGATGGCTATCCGGCGCAAGGCTGAAATCGGAACCGGAAAAGCCGAACGCGGGTGCGGAAAAAAGGCAGCGGCGCTCTTCAAAGATTGGCGCTGCTTAAAAAAAAAAAAGCGTTAGTGGCCATAGAGGGCGAGTATAGTTGCGCAAGAGGCGCTCACCTGACGCAAGAGGCACTACTTGATGTGGGCAAGCAGCTTGGTGCGAGTTATCAAGGTTTGCAGGTCCACTTCCAGAATCCCTGTAAGGGGACGATGTGGGACATCGGGATACTCTGCAGTAGACAATTTATTTATTCTACGGCGCGTGCACACGTGTCGCCATGTCAACGAGCGTCCCCATTATCTCTCTACGAGTAACGTCGTTACAGTGCGAGGTAAGCAACTGTGACATACTGCAGCATGCACGGACCTTTTCGCTGCATGTATATTGCGCTGTGACTTCAAGAAGAGGACCCCAAGGACGACGCAATCAATTCGATACGCATCTCCATTCAGAGAATAGACGCCAGTTGCCCTAAGGACATCAGAGTTGATTCGACCGACATCGTTATCTGACAAGACAGCCGAGAAGTCAACGCACGTTCTTGATAATTCTTTTTTTTTTCTAGCGATATCAACGTTACGGTAACATTTCGAACCTTCAGCGTGGCGGCGCTGCCACGTGGTGCGGAGCAACTGCCGGCGGTGCGGCGCCGTGGCTGATCACGTGGTTGGTCACGTGACCACGTTCCACTCGGCCAGCTGTAGCTATCGCGTCACTCCAGGTTTAACCAGAGCTAAACCACCGCCGCTTTTTAGTGTTTTCGCTTCTATTAGTCACTTTTGATGGCTCTGATCTGGGCTAAACCCTTCGACCAAGGGCACAGCCTCGAAACCTATCCGCGGCGGCGGATTTCTATCAGGGTTAAAGGATAGCAGAGCATGAGGCCTGCCACTGTTCCTTCGTTCTGTGCAGCGCACGCCCTTGACACCGTATAGCGTGGGGCTGAACGCACGAAACGCACTGACGAGAAGAAAAAAAGTTGCGCTGGCTGGAGCGGACTCCACGTTGAAATGCGCAGTTCGCGTACTGGTACCGCTGGTACTAAGTGTAACACACAACAGAAGCGATGCAGCAGGTTTTCGGCAAGCGGTCCCGAAGGGCATGCTCCTTGCCCGAATAAACGTACGCTCTTCTGTAGTTCTGAAAAACGCGGCAGAGAATTTGAAAGCGTTATTTTTCGACACGGCCACGTTCCTTTCCGTTTAACGGAGGGCGCCTGCGAACCCTGACATTTCAGACGGGATAGCGACTGCCCGCCGCCAAGGCAGTGAGGGACGTGGTAATAACTGAGATACGTAGCTTGTCCTAAAAGCTTAGGCACTAAGATGTTTTATTCAACTATCGCTGAAATAATAAGGCTAGTGATATACATCATAGATATGAGCGCCCCTATTCTAGGACATCAGCCTGTCACAGCGCCACTTTTAGTAGGTATTGGCAGCTTGCTTCCTGAAAACATTTTTATGCGAAGCATATTAACGTAGGTTTCGGGCCTTCGCGCGACGCCGGGCGGTGGCCACCATTGACCCTGTAGTGGGGTCACGTGATGTGACGTCACGTGATGGACGTCACACCGGCTGCAGATGGGGCCTCATATCGCGCCGTCGGACGTCGCCCGGCGGAGGCCTCCACGCTTCGGTTCGCGCCGTCGCGCGCGACGCGGCGGCGGCGCCACCATCGCTGCATCACGTGATATGTGACGTCACGCCAGCGATGAAGCGGCGCGCGCCCGCCGTCGCGTCACTCTCTGTGCCCGCAACCGCGCCAGCGTCTTTGCGCCGGGCGTGTATGCGGCAGCTGCTTAACATGCTTCGCATCCACTGGGCTTAACCTTGATAAGCCTCCAATTTTTATTTATTTATTTCTGCCAACAATACACACTAAAAATAGCAGAAAAAAAGAGGGAAAGCCCTGAGTTGAACCCTACAAGACGCGGTGACTAAGTGCAAAAGAGACAAAGAAAAAATAAGGCGTCTGAATTTGCTTTAAAAAAAAAGGAAAAAAACGGGACTGTGCATTGCGCTGGGCGCTGTTCATAAAATAGCATATTCACTTCAAGTGGCATAGCCCGCCTCATCGTTACCAGCCAAATTGTAACCTAATCTAGTCACGTTTGAACGCAGTACATAGCCACTGTCAGGTCTGCTTGGCCTCATTTTATACGTGAACTTTAATTAAAAATTACTGTCAAACCGCTAATTCTGCACTCATTGTTAAAACCACAAAGGAAGGCCTACCAGAATATGTCAATATTATTTTGCTGGTCGCTGACAGCAAACTGACCCTTTGAAGACGGTCATTGTTGTCACGATGTTACAGATGGGGATCTCGGAGGCTGCGCTACACCGCCATTCACTTCAAAACGGTGGCAGCCCGTCCTTTTCCGTAAGGACGTCCCGAGTTTTATACCTCTGCCACACCACATTTCCGTAAAAAGCGAACTCCACAGCAACATATATTACAAGAATTCCGTGCCCTTGAAGAAAAATACAGTAGATTTACAGAATTTTATACTGATGGATCAAAAACAGACAGTTGCGTAGGAAGCGCAGTGGTGCGAGGAAATTCGGAGCAAATAGTAAGACTACCACAGTGTTCCTCCATCTTCACCGCGGAGTGCTACGCAGCATGGATGACCATAGAAAAAATACTAAGTGAGAACCTCAAAAATTCTGTTATTTACACAGACTCCTTAAGTGTACTTAGAGCTCTCCATTCTAAAAATGCAAGCTCTCCACTGCTCGGTGACATCATACACATACACAACTGCCACAGCTCAAAGACGAAATATAAAACTGTGCTGGGTCCCGAGTCATGTGCGAATAAAAGGCAATGAGAGAGCAGATGTGTGTGCTGGTAGAGCTCGTGGCAAGGAAATAAAGTAAATATGCCGTTTAATGATTCCATGAAATTAGTAGCAAGGAAACTAAGAAAAAAATGGCAGTCGGCTTGGAACAATGAGGTCAAAAATAAACTACACTTGGTAAAACCAGTCTTAGGTGAATTTAAGTCGTGTGTGCACCAAGAATGTTTCAAGGAAGTGATCTTATTTATGCCGTCTCCGAATAGGCCACACGCACAACTTCCTACTAACAAAACAAGACAAACCTGTTTTCCAACAATGTGGAGATGAACTCAAGGTTAACCACATTTTGTTCTCTTGTGTGGAACTGGAAGAAATAAGAAAAACGTATTTTACTGAATTTTATAATAAATGCATTCCTTTTCATCCCGCGCTGCTGTTAGGAGATGATGCAATTGTTGATATATCGTGTTTTTCGCTTTCTTAACGAAACGGGATTTCTCAAGAGACTCTAAATTTTTACCCACTGGTTTGTTTGAATTTTAGTACACCTCATCCACTTTCTCATGCCTGAGAAGAAAGCTGAGGCTTTTATTTTGATTGGTTGGGAGCCTCGATTTCCTTCCGCAGCCAAGGAAGGCGACTGAGGTTACCCGGCCCTCATCAAAGCTTTTACTTGTAGCCATTTATAAAATTTGTGTATGTGTTCACTGGGTAATATAAATGTTTGAGGGCCGCTAGAGCAGGGATGATTCTTGCATTTCTATATTATTCAACAAAAGACTTTTCCTATGCCTTGCTCTTGGCGCATGATGGCCTCAGTTGCCTATGTGCCATAAAACACAACACAACAACACCTCTGCCACACGGCGACGACATTAATTCTGTGTCTAACACGTGTGTTTGGATCCGTTGACCGATTCTTACAACTCCGGCTTCAGCTGGTCAGGGGAAAGCAGGTTTTCTGTTTTGCCGTAAAAGTCCATCATCATAATTAAATTTTCTTTTTATTCTTCTTACAAGCAAGACAGCCGTGCTCTATTGTGAGACGAGTGAAGGCACTGCGGCAAAGTGCAGTGTCCGCGGGTCACTGCGTAGTTCGGTGCTTGGGCGAAATTGCTAGGCAGTCGTCTCAAAACACCCTTTTATTGCTCCTGTCAGAAAAAAAAAAAAACAAATGAAAGAGAGAGGGAGCCCGGTCCAGCAACGGTTTACCGGGCTTAAAGCCAATGCAAAAATAAAGAAAGGACCTAAACGCTAAAAAAAAATTATTTTAAAGAGAGAAGCCAATCATCGGCCTCGCCGTGACAGTAAATAGTTTTAAGTTGGGCATCCAAGCTCAGGGGTCCGTATCTGTAGCGCGGCCGTTGCGGCATGTACCAGCAACACAGTTCGAGAAAAGGAGCTGGCTGCTTCTCCGTTGCGTCATCCGCTGGAGATGAAAATACAGCAGTTGGGTGGAAAGGGGGGGGGGGGGGGGCGGTGGGATACGTACAGTGGTTGTTTATGCGGTACTGTTGCGGGTTTCCTTTCTTTGTTTTTCATTTTATCGGCGAAGGAAGTAGTTACATCTAGGCAAGTGGCCTTTCAGTGGATTGTGTTAGTTGATAGTCAGCCATATTGACTCATGGACTTCTTTCATCTTTTGTCTGTGCGTACGCTTACACCGTTATACTTCCTCTAAAATGTGAATCAGCTTGCCTGCCGAAACTTCCCAGCAGCTCGGAGCGCCATTTTATTTTGAGTTTTCTTTATGGCCGAGTTTTGGTTTGGTTTGGTTTATGGGGGTTTTAACGTGCCAAAGCGACTCAGGCTATGAGGGACGGCGTAGTGAAGGGCTCCGGAAATTCCGACCACCTGGGGTTCTTTTAGCGCGCACTTACAACGCACAGTGCACGGGCCTCTAGAATTTCGCCTCCATCGAAATTCGACCGCCGCGGCCGGGATCGAACCCGCGTCTTTCGGGTCAGCAGCCGAGCGCCATAACCACCGAGCCACAGCGGCGACTTATGGCCGAATTTTCTTCGCCCGATATTCCTCTGGGTGCCCAGTAAGTACAGAGTCCCGTGTTCTGAAACTCTCTATCAGCTTCCCCTGAGTACTATCGCGTTCGGACCGAAGTGGCTCCGCTTTTTACACGTCAAGAACATCCCGTGTGGAGCCCACATTTGCTCTTTCTGGTCCTAAGCATGGCGCAATGAGACAGTGTGCGTGTCGGTAGCCTCCGCATATTAATATGAACAGGAAGCAGCGATTCGATTTCTACCTGTGCCGGTAGGGTGTAGCCCGGAACAAGCTAATAGGTAACAAAAATAGGCGAATAAACGTTGAGTTTAGCGTTGTTTGGGTGAGTGAGATAAGGGCACCTCGTCATTAACCTGGCTGTCCATCACTGCTCCTTATGTCTTCCCTTCTTCCGCAAACGTCACACTTAATTACGCGTCATACAAGACGTCGTTGTCCCATGCTCGCGAACGAGGCCTCTGTGCCGTCCCATTTCGATGCCATTACTTGGGGACAGGGACCGCCGAAACTTGGCAGTTCTCGTTCCGCCACTCCGAACGACTCCTCTGAGATGGGCTGCGGCGCTTTCGCACAGCTACCGCGTGGCTCGGGGCCCTAAACTGGCGGGTATTGTGGCATGTTTACAGGCGGAAAGTGCGCATGCTTGTGAGGCGACAAAGCCTGCGTCAGCGCGTCGCCCTGACGCAAACGGGGTGGCTGCGAGGCTGATTTTCCCGTTGGTTTCTCCTGAGCAGAGGGGCATCCGGCAGTGCGGGGAAATTGAAACCGTAGCTTTAAAGGAGCCAGCGATTGAGAGAACTCGTCTCCTTCCGCTGCACTGGGCCACGCTGGCTTTCTCAGCTGTGACGTCTTCTTTCCGAGAAAGGAGAGGGGTGTTCGCGCGCTAGCGAACAGATTTACAATAAACTGCACAAGTCCAACCAAAAATTTTAACTTTAACCCAACGTTTCGAAGCCGACTCGGCTCCTTCATCAGGGGTGACTTATACCCCTGTCACACGGGACTTCTTCTCGGCCTTTTCCGTAAAGTTGTCTTATTGCACTAAAGGAGGAAAACCGAAAATGAGCAGCGACGCTGCTACACGACAAATCCAAAGGAGCTAGAACGCGGCCTCCCTGATTTGCCAAAAGTCACCGCCGTGTGTGAAGCGGCGCTAGTAACATTATGAAATTAAAGCAGACGGTAGCACTTCAGCTAAGGGTGCCTTCGTTTATGTTGGAAAAAGTAGCTATCACGATAATAAACGAGCGTTCTGACGGTGAGAAACGGATATTTTGAAACAAAGTTTCTTTTTTTTTTTCATCGTTCTCGGTCCGACCACGGTAGGCGCACTTTTCCGTTCGGCTCCTCGTTGTGTTCGAGAAGCGTGCTTTGTTGCTTGTGTCTTTGTGCACGCAAACTCAAAACACGCACTCAACAAAGAGCAAACGAAGAAAAAACAGCAAAGCGAGATGCGCAAGCACGTGTGTGTCGATGCGGCTGCTGAAAAGCGTTCAAGTCCTTTCTTAGCAGTGTGGATGTCTTTAGTCATAGCCGGTTAAGTGCACTCTAACGCAAAATTAACCGTTGAATAAGATAAATTAGATATTTCTTACGGTTTCAAAACTAAAAATTGCGTCAATTTTTTATTCTTTGAGCTCGCTAGCTGGCGCTGCCGTCTGGGTTGCTCCTTTAAGCAACTTTAAGGCCGCTGACGGCCGCCTTTATTGCTACGGAACTTTATCGCAAAGGTCTCGACGCTTTGCCGTGTAGATGCGCGTCACGCGCCTTTGGGACAAAGGACCTTAATTTCTAAGGCCTTACAAGTGCCCGTGTGACAGGGGTCTGAGGGCAGTAGCTAGCGTCTTTTAAGTAAGGAGGGGAGGGGGGTGGGTGAAAAGAACGACAGCTGTGTCGCGAAAGGCGTGGGGGAGGGGTTTTAGGCTTTTAGTCACGCTAACGCACTGCAGGGAGGTGCTGAATGGCGACTTTCTTTTTTTCGTTGAGTTGAAGAGCAAGTCCCTGGGCATATACTGGGGGCAGGTTTCCTTTTGTGCGGTTGATATTGTTCGGGGTGGTTTGGATATGCCAGGATTCCAGAAGGAGCCTCTTCAGGTAATTTGTTTCGGTTCCGAGGATGCAGGTTTCTTCAAAGTTGATTCTATGGTCGGAGTCCTCGGAATGTTCGGCTACTGGATTGCGCTCTCTTGCGAATTTGCGGACGTCGTTTTTATGTTGCCGAGTTCTTTCTTTGGAATTTTTGGTTTCCCCGATGTAGCTTGCGTCGCAGTCGGCGCATGGAATTTTGTAGACATATCTGTAAAAATGTTTAGTTTGCAATGTAGCGAACAGATGCACTGATAAAAGAACGGAGAAAGAGAGGGAGAGAAGGAAAACGGCAGCGCGCCGTGTCCAGTCCTGTCCGCTTCAGGTTTGTCGACGTCGAAATGCGATTCACGTGCCCGCGCGACGGCTCGCCGCTGGTATGTGGACAGTGTGTGCACTGGTAGACAGCGCGCTTTTTGTCGGCGTAAATTGATTGGCAATAGGCGAGTCCTATCTGCGGGGGGTTTTCAGAAAAAAAAAATCGCTTTACCATGCGTGTCCCGTGGGCACATTGACTGACGTTGGCGATACCTGTTCTCCCTGTTTTCATAGAAGTAAAAGCAGCCCGGGGGTCGTGCTGAATGCTACTGTACGATAACACGCGGGGATACTGGCGGACGTAAAACGGGGGAACCGTAACGGGGTATAGGTTTAATGTGCGGAAGTAGCGATCGATGGCTGTTACCACACGGAGCTGTCCTCGCGTGCTGGTGTCCAAGAGAACGCCTACCATGAGTGACGATATGCGTGACGAAGCTCGTTTGCAGGCTGACAGCCACGTTTTCTGATAACAGCAGCACGCCGAACTGTGCAGGGTTTTGCTGACGCAGCACTCTCTCAAATGCAGCATCGGAATGGCCGTGGCAAGTTTTAGCGGACACTCTGTATAAATTACGTGCACTCTCGTAGGTTGACACGAAAAATAAAACTGCTGTACAAAATCATGTCTATATTGCCCCCCCCCCCCCCCCCCCCCCCCAATTGAGCCCATGTCGAAAGCACGCAATTCTTGTAATAGAGAAATTTCGCATGCCGGGGACGTATACCGTTTTTACGTACGCATGTTGCGCACGCACAGTGGTCCTACCCGGCCTCGCGCATGCGCAGCTTCCCGTACGTAAAGCCGGTATACGCCTCCGGCATGCCAAATCTCTCTAATGGCGGCTCTGAGTAGAGATATGTCGTTTTGAGTGCGTCAGAGCTTAACCGCCACCTGCCCTGAAGTGGATGGGGTGCGTGAGAGCGACTTCCAAGAAAGAAAGGATGTGGTGCGCGCTTCTGTACTGTGACAGTGGTTGCTTGGCGGCTGTAGTGCTAACACTGGACGGCTCCGCATTCGTTGACGTTGCGTGGGTCCCTCGTGGTCGTCGGGGCTTAGAGCACAGTTCACTCAGGCCGCGTATTCAGCCGCGTTACGAGTGGCGACGGAGGAAACGGGAATAGCTGTAATGGGATGTCACAGATCTTGTACATTGACGTGAAATGAAATTGTAGGAACAGTACTAAAAAAATACATTACAAAACAAAATATATCGCTAATTTGGTATATCTTAACGAAATAAATGTGGGGCATTAGGCGACTCTTGCGCAAGATTGCCACTTAAGGAACTGCGTTTCGAGCAGTGCCAAAGCATTGCATTTCTAATCCGATTGTATTTCAATTCTATTATATTTCTTTGTAGTTGGTACATTTGTAAGTACTAGTACTGAATGATATTAGTCAACATTCAATATTTTCCCGCCTTTGGCGACGTCATAATGTTTCGATCAATGGCGAGTTTTGTAAACCCGCTACTTTTTGGGCGACGCCGGGTTTTCGACTCGATGAGCTATGGATCTAATGCTTTCGCATTAAAATTCGCACTGTGCGGGCCTGAGTGCGTTCGTGCCGAAGACGCGACCTAGTCAGCCGTGTGGTCAACCGGCGGATCTTTGGTGACGTTGGGTGAGTGTCGTAACTGGTGCAAGTTTCGCGAACGGATCGGTGATCGACAGGCCTGGGAAGCGGTCCCGACACAGTCGTGGACTGTGGGGCGTCCTTGTGCGTGTAATTTTTGTGGCAACCTGTAGTAGCCTGTAGCAACCGGTTGTCGCCTTCTCGAACTGACGTACTGCGCTCCGTGCTCGCGACAACAGTTGCCCGTATTGAACGCACCACTGTTTGCGTGGTTGAGCTTGCCCCAAGTTACAGCCTCCACGATCTGCTGGTAGCCCATGCGGATAAAATGTGGCCCAGTTGTAGCTGCTCCCGCTGGGGACAATTTCAGCTGTCTGCGGGGCGTACTCGAGATAGCTGCTGCTCGCAGTTGCCTGTGTGTAGAGTAAGTTCTACGGCGTGGGAAAAAGACCAGCGTAGTGCGCACGGCTGTTTCTCGCGGGGACCGTCGGAGGACAGGTATATACACCGCTTCCGTTTTGGCGCGGTGTGAACCTCTTGACGTCATGTAAGGATCATCGTTGGATGACCGCTATGAACCTTTAGGGAAGCTGGATTCAGTAGGAAGAGAGCGGCGGTATCAGTGCCTCCTTTCTAGCTTGCTACATGGTGCTGCAAGGTAGCCAAATTGGAGGCGTCAGTTCCGGCGGCCACCTCGCTGAGAGTGCCCTTTCTAAACTCTGTCCGGTTCATTGCGACCAGCGGGGGGTGACGTCACACGGCCCAACAGCGCACTCTTGCCAATCAGCTGGCGGATGGGGCAAGCTCTGAGCCGCGCGCTTACGCGTCCAGCCTTTTCCCGCTCTGTTTTTCTTGTTCTTGGCCGGCTGGCTGTGTCTAGTGGAGTTGCGCAGCCAGCACCCCGAAGACCTTGAGGCCGGAAGGCAACGCCAAAATGGAACAGCTGCAGCCAGGCCGCCCTTTGCGTCATCGCCCTTTCCTTACGGCTCCGCTCGCCCTCGCGTCTTTCTTTCTTTTTACTTGTTCTCTGACTCCCTTTTCTCCGTTCTCGCCGCGTTTTCAGCCGGGATGTGCCACGGATTTTGCTTGTTTTTTTTTTTTACTTTGCTACTGTCGAAGCGGCGCGCCGTCGTGAACTTTCGATCAGCACATGAGCAAGTTGGTAACGCGGTGCGTAGGTTTTACTTGCCGAGTTGTATGTGTGGCTTACTCGAATACGACTTTTAGCCGAAGGCGCGAGTTTAACGGCAACGTACGGAAGTGCGCGGGGAATCGCTTGAATGGCCCTGACGTTCACCTGTGCACTTGACCTGTCTCTCGATAACGGATTATCCAATTCACCATCGGCCACGTGTAGCATTATTCATTGCGCTATTGGCCACGTGTTGCCGAGAATAGGGGAGAATAAAACTTTCGCTGGGAAGATTTCAGGAGAGCCGGTTCTCAAATCCGTGATTGTCTCGATCTTCGCCATCGGTGTCATTTCTGATTTAGCGCCGCTGACGCAGTAAGTTGTGAGTGCGTACGGATGCCAAAAAAGAGTACACTCATTCGCGTGTGAAGCTTAATTTGCTCCCCGACAAGAATGAAATTCTGGTAATGCGACGTCTGCAGTTCGCAGTAGGTAGGCGAGCGGGTGGGACGCTACATTTGCCTGACCAGTGTACATTCTGAGCAGGACCTCTTTACACGAGGAAGCAGGCGGTTCTTACACGAAATTGAGACCGCCGTGACGTAGTGTGGCCGAAGTGGTCTGCCTCCCAGGTCGAGCGAGTCGATTTAATTCTCACTCTCCCAGCCAAGGCAGGCGCATGGTGCACAAACGCCTTCCGTGTTACATCAGTGCCGGCGCAACTGCCCACACTAATCTGTGTATAAAACCAAAGCGCCCTCACCCTGGTTGAGAGGACGGGGCACGCGAAGAAAATGTGGGTTATGAGCACCGTAATCGTTGTTTTTTATAGTTGCCACGCCCACATGTCCCGGTGCTACCTTTCGTGGTCGCCGAGAAGTCGATGCATTACTCAGTCGCGTCAGTGCTGAAACGAAGAAACTTCGCCGTTAGCGATAGAGCAGCACCCTCCTTCGCTCTCGCCTCAGTTGTTTGCCGAAGGATCAGGAGCGCGTCGCCCACGCGCTCTGGAGCGCTGACGAAAAGTGGCGGATCGAACGAGCTCTCTCTTCGCCGCCGTCTGTGCCGTCCCTATTCAGGTCGTCGTCACCTACGGCGTGTGGGCGAGGCTGCGGCGCTGAGGAAGAAAGGGGCCGCAGCAGCTACCTCGAGCCGTCGTGATGCTGCAATTGAGCCGTCTGACTACGCGACCTGGAAATGCGCAGCACCGCGCGGCGGCTCGCGGTCGCCGCTTTATGACTCACATGGAGAACGCGCCAACCGGAAAGAAAAAAGAAACGCGTTGTATCCTACCCCTGCTCGCTGGCGCGGAGGAACATTGCGTAACGAGCGGATCAACGCGCATGCGCACTGAGCGCCGGATACCGAGGCGGATGTGGCGTGTCGTAGCTGCCGAGCCCCGGGTTTGTCGTCTCGTAGCTGAGCTGTCCGGAAGCTTCTAATCGCTCGCTGTTCCGTGCACGGGGCCAGATTAAACGCCATTTGTTTGTCCGCTCTGATTGGCAGGAAGTCCTTGAGACCGTTGTGTAGGATGCTGAAAGCAAGCTGGCAAGAGGAGCAAGATACGCCGTGGTCGTACCACCGTGCCAACCCCGAAAATATTTTCATTGAGAGCCGCTAAGCTCCTCTGAGCTGGCTTGATGCGCAGTCAGCCGGCAGATCACATCCTCCACCGCCCACGAATTAGTTTCTTCGAGTGCTTTTTCATTTAATCGAAGAAGCAGCAATACTTCGTTACCTAAGTCCGCTTTGATCTGTTGGTCGCTTTCTTCGCTAAGAGGGCGGGACTTACGCGCGAGTTTCGGGAAAGAGCCGTGGCTGCCTCCCTATCTATAGTGGCACGTTTTCGGGCGACTCCTTCACAGCTTATTATCGTGCTTTGGCCGAGTTTTCGCGAAGCTTTGGAAGCAAGCAATTCCGCTTCTTACGAAAGGGAGCGCGCGTGAGATTCCATCGCCGGCATCCGGACATGGTACGTTTCGCGGCCTTGGCATTGGCTGTCGCACTATTTCCACGCTGTGCAGACTGGCTGGCGGCCGCTATAGAGAGATATTCAAGTAGAACTTTTTGCTAGGCTAGTTGGTGCATGTTACTAAGAAGCGCCAACAGAGACAAGACGTAAGAAGTGACAAGCGCTGTCCGTGTCACTTCTTACGTCTTGTCTCTGTTGGCGCTTCTTTTCTTAGTAGAGAGATATCATTATTGAAATGTTTCGGGAGAACATTTTGCTTTTCAGTGGTGAAAAATTTGTCCCGGCCGGCATTATACTGCACACTCAGACGCATTTTCTGTGCTGTCTTGCCGCTCGGTGTGTGAAAGTGAAAGGGACCACGCCATGTGAGCCATGAAACATGCAATGGACAGGATGAGAAGCATGAAATAAATTTATTTGTTTACACTATTTACAAAATACACAGTTCGACGTACAAAAGAATTGAAATAAAAGAAAAACGCACATCTCCGCAGCTTCAAACTAATAGTGGGAGCCATTTTACAAAAAGAGAACGATTAAGGAAACAATAAGGCCATAATCATTGTAAAAAACTGTCACATTAAGGGACAGCCGCGCTATCAAAATTGCTGCGTGATCCGTTCGATCACGATGCTCGCAGAAACGCGTCTTCCGAAAGCCCGTGGTTCAAGCTCAAGGCCGCGGGTTGGATCCCGGCCGCACTTTGATGATGGCGCTTTGGGAAAACCCTCATGTACTGAGACTGCGCTGCGCGCGCCGCGGGACCCAGATCGTACGAATGGCGATTTTCGCAGCGACTCCGCGAGAGGAGCTCTTCTCGCCCGCGACTGCGGAGTAGCGAGATCGGCGCTGGTGTCGATCGTCCTCGGCTGTCGCATTGTTCTCGACTCCGGCGCATTGCGGCGTGACTAGCGCACGGCACAGGCGTCGCCTCTGCACTTTTCAAGGACGGCCGAGTGAGACAGAGAGAACATCAAGCAGCGCGAGGGCGACGCTGCGAGGCGCTTTTTTCGCCGGGAGGCGATATGGGTATACGACTGCAGCTGGCGGAAGCGTATCTCGCTTTCCCAGTGGACGATGGCACTGCCGAAGACTGTCAAGCTTCTCTTTCACTTTCAGTGGCCTATAGTGTTGTCGGTCTAGTTTGAGAAATTGAGTTACCCA
Source organism: Amblyomma americanum (assembly GCF_052857255.1). Taxonomy (NCBI): domain Eukaryota; kingdom Metazoa; phylum Arthropoda; class Arachnida; order Ixodida; family Ixodidae; genus Amblyomma; species Amblyomma americanum. The sequence goes on from NC_135497.1 coordinate 410,879,172, forward strand.
CGGCTCAAGGTGCACCGGGCGAGTATATAACGTATCGCTCAGAGGCCTATTCGTGTACGTTTGCGTGCGCTGTGCCAAAGGGGATTCAAGCCGGACCGTGACCCCGCACTCCGGGAAGCAAAATTTAAGGCACGCGTTGACGATTTTATTTTGTCATTTGCTTACCTTTTTTTTTTCCCATTATGCTGCCACCTCTGCGTGAAAACAGTCGTATGCCGAGATGGAAACACGCGCACGATATGATGGTGGCTGTTGTGATTTTTCATGTCCGAACTATGGCACGGGTCAGTCAGCATCCCCCATCGCGTGGTGAGTACGGCAGCACTCCCCAACAGCTCTCCTCAGAGCGGCGCATTGGGCCCTGCAAATATTTGCTCGTCGGGACTCCAGGCACAGATTTTGTACCTCTTCAGCGGCATGTAGAAGAGTGAGCTCGGGCCCGTCCACGTGTCCCACTATCGTCGGTAATTTAAACCGTACATTTCAAGAATTGTGGATAAAACTCAACTCTCGTCCACAGCGCGCGCAGTAGCGAACAAATAAACGCGATACATTGATACTGCAACTAGTGGAATCGGGCGAGCGTGTAAAAGCTGCTATAAAAAGTTGGAGCTGCGTTCGCCTAATGTGACGTGAGTCTCAGCGTCAAATCTGTCTAAGCAGAATGGGGCGGGGGGCGCAAAAGGAATGTGACGTGGGAATGTGTTCCAGGTTCCGCCGCGAGTTCATTTAACGTTAGCAATGAAAGTGAAATGGGCCAGTCACATCACTCAATAATGTGGCCAGATGGTCAGATTTACGCAAGTCATGTGGCCGATGACGATTGTATGACCTTGCTCTGTGATGGCGTTATTTGACGCGAACGGAAGGGGTTACACAAATGACTTATGCTTCAAATGAGAGGCTGTTGGGTTTGCACTATAGAGCCCAATGAGAATAGATTTAGTTCCTTAATGACGTTGTATTTATACAAATTGGTCACCGCGTTTCAAGTCAAACGTTATGAAATCTTTTTATTGGTTAGAAAGTGTGTAATAAAATGCTGTGCGTGTCATATTTTGAAACCTTTCTGAAACATTACGCATACATGCAAAGATCATGCTTTCTTAAGCCTCCACGAAAACAATGCGTACGCAACCTTCGCTGAAACGTTGAAATAAGATGTAACCACAGCCAGCAAATGTGAGAGCAAACGCCCTCTGTCAGCTCTCTGGAAGGAGCTAGTAACAACAATGCAGTCAAAGCGGCATTACCGCGCACAACAAGCGTGCTACACCCATGCATTCGCCTGACCGATACGCCGTTTTCATGCTGACATACCGGCTGTGAAATGTGTACCAAGTGTGAGTGGTGACGTGACAAGCACATATTTCTGAAAGAAGTTCGGCGCCGTTGACGCAATCCGTGGTTGGCACAACCAAGGGATTTAACTGAAAAGTTCTTAGTTGAAGTGCGTCCTTACTACTCGTGCAGCGGAAAAAAGAAGTATAATGCAATCCTTTAAGTCGATGCTTTAAAGGGACACCGAGGAGAACTCTATCATTTTTTTTTTGTTAGCAAAATCTGATACTTCGGCATTTCAAGGTTTTGTTGCCGCTTGTCCGGGCGCGAAAGATGCATTTATGTCAAAGAAATTTGGATTCGATGTTGAGAAAGTTTTTCCTGCCGCTCTGATTCAAACTCGAGAACTCTTATGACGACACGGAGAACTCTTATGACGCCACAGAACGGAGTGACGTGATACGTGACGTAAACGCAGACTCCGTGATTTCTGACCGCTAGCGGTGCGGTGCGCAACCTTCCTTTGCCAGCCTCAGAGACTCGTGGCTTCCATGAAGTAAGGAAAATTCCTCCAAGGTGGCGCCTCTTGTCCTAGGAAGTCATCACGCTTGTACTTGCGAGATTGGCCTGCGGCGGCGACACCTGTATTTTGGTTCTTGCTATTTTCTACACTACAAGAGCTTTGTTTTCAGGAAGACTGGAGTTTTTGTGATCAGGAGCTGCTATTCTATCGATACAAGCCAACTTCAATTTCTCGTCAGTGTCCCTTTAATGAAGTGGAACGTTTTTTTTTTCTCGTTGCATCCATGTTTCAAGTATTTTAAGTCAATATCTATGGACGTTTTATCCTTTCCACTTCCAACTAATGATCAGCCTTTTATGGAGCTCGCGCTCCAGAGGCATAAGCAGCTGGGATAATATTGCCAAGCGGAATGAGCTGGAACTCATTTGGCTTGCAAGCAGTTGGCTTCCTGTTGTCAAATTTAAATGAGATTAAATTGGCGGCTAGGCATTTGGATTCACGTTGACTCTTATCAGTAGCGAACGTTTTGACATGTTCACAAACGAGCTCAGTAAACTCGATGGGTGAAACCAGCGACAATGGACACAACACTAGAGAAGATGCGGACAGAACTGCGCTGGACTTGCAACTGAGCTCAATAAAATTTGATTTTCTATTGAACTGTTACGGACTTTACAAGGACTGGCTCTATGAAAGCCGTGGGAGGGGGTCAGCCGCAAAGTGGGGCTGTAACACTCGATACTTACGACTACGCGAGGCGGAACAGGTGAGCATTTTACTCGCTACGAACCTGGAGCGGCCTAGCAGTGCGCCTGCATGAACCCCTCGTGGCAGAGGAGAGGGCTGTTTACGGCAAGCGATCCCCTCGCGCGCGTCACGTGAGGCGTGCATAGAGCGGCCTTCTTTCTCCGGGCCCCCATTGTCTGTTGTGGCGCGGATCGTCTCTCATGACTGTCGCCGCCGGCGCGCGATGCGGGAATGTCGCGACAGCGTCTCGAGTGGCGTCGCTGACGCGTCCAACGCGGCGCGTGAGGCAACGCTTGCGCGGTCTCTGAGGCTGCGAGTCTGGGCGAGAGTATCCCTGCGCGCCACATCGCGGCTGCATGATTTCTATTTTCTGCTCTCTCGGTACTCGGACCGCGTGAATCGGGCAAAATGAGTGGCTGCACAGATACGGCGCTTTCAGTTGATGAAGGAACAAGAGAGAAAGAAGGGACGTAACGAAGCGAGCGAGCTGCAACGACATCGTTTCTGCCAAGAGCGCGAGAAAGGCCGCCCTCTTCAGCGTTAATTGGCGTCTATAGAGTGGGAATACGGGGACACGAACCTTCAATCACGTGGTTGCCTGCGAGTTGTCTTTAAGCCCGAGAGCCGCTCGCAAATGACTGCGCTGCCTCGGATGTACGCAAAACAGGTCACGCGCACTGTGGGCAGAAGTCGCCGCGACAACAGCGCAAGACGGATGGATGGATTTTTGGAGTCTGATCCTGGCATGTGTGCCACCAGGCTGGGTATTTTTTCTTTCTCACTCCTTGAAAGTCGTTTGTTTTTTATCTCTGGCATGTGCGGTCTTGCAGTTCACGCTTCTTTACACTGTAAACATTCCATAACTTGTGTACTTAAATCCTCTGTTTGCGTCGCTTGCCTCCTTTCCCGCCATCAACCTGAAACGGGTGTATTGTACTCTCTTATAAGGCGAATACACCTTCGCTATCCCTGAACCCTAGTGCCTCAGGGTACCGATGATGCTGGCTTCAACATCGGGGTTAATGCTGCGACGCTCTGAGTGTCGTCGCCTGTTCAGACTTACACTGCCTCTTGAATTGTCGCAAAACTATTCTTTTCTGGTTCCACTTTTCCCCGTTCTTTGCTAGTGCATAGTCGGCCTCTTTGTTAAACCTTACAAAAATGGATGTCGAATTTCTGATATCATTATGATATGGTCATGGTGAGTCGCCAGAAATTAATCGCAATGGCGACATATGTGTTGTGCTCTTGCGTCAAACCGACATAATAAATTCTTGATGAGGTTTTGAATCAACTTTTTGGCATTAGACTGTCGTCATAAATTCCAGATGAGTTTTTGCATTAACTTTTCTGATGAAAGAAAAATTAATTCTTCAGCACAAGCAATGATGCATGAAGAAATCAGACCAGTATCAAGTACCACCCAGCCATTTTTTCTTAATTTGCTCGTGCAATAAAGGTGGACATCAACTAACAAAACTTTGCGGTTAAATCTCTTGATTTGTACCAGGCAGATGCTGCGTACATGACACCAAAATTTTTTAGAAAACTCTGGTTATTAAATGACACATTTTGGGAGTTATTCTATTATATACAAGCTTAAGCAAAAGATACAGAGTACTTTGAATTAGATGAGTGTAACGTGGTGGCATGTATTTCCACTTCATTGTATTGCCCTATTTCTTCAATCTTGTTGTTACTTGCTCCTTTTATTCTCAGGGAAGCTGTTTGCTCTAATTGACGGGTTTGGTCCTGGACTTTTCCACGTCTCAGTGAAAATTGCCATATATTTGTTTCGTAGGTGTTTAGAGCAGGTTTAGGGAGCATTGCTGTACTGTTGGTGTGACGCTGAAAAGCCGTTAGAAACAAAAACGGCATTTAGAGCATCGTTTTTTTTTGTTGCGAAAACACTAGTTTGAATACCATGCAGAAACGCGTCATGGATTTAACATGTATGCATCACTCATTAATCAGGATCTTAACAAAATAAGACGCATCATCTGTTAACCAGGAGCTCAGCGGCCAATTTTCATCACCAATGCGTCAGAAACTTAACTCAGGAGTCGTCAGAAATACCTGAAGAGTGTGGTGTCTAAAAATCACCGACCTTAAATGAGAAACTTATCACACATTTTTGTTGGGGTTGTTTTTATCCAGGCCTCTCCGAGCCACCACCTGTTAGCGCGTTGCTCCATCGCGTCGGGCTGGTTGCGAGCCCAAACTATCCGCTTAATATTCCCAAGGTGCAATCTCCGGTGCATGGAATGGCGCCTAATGGTCCGCGAGGGTTTCCGTGTTCGAAAATGGGCCACAAGGGCTGCGCGCTAGAGGTGTGTAAATAAGTCGCTGGCGAAGTTATTGCGAGGTACGGTCTGCTATGAATCTTGGCTCCGCACTGAGAAAGGTTATCGAAGTCTGCCTAACTCCTGCTCGGATGTATTCCTTGGGGAGGGCATATTGAGGTTCTTACTGTCAGAATCGGATGACAGTAGTTAAAACTTTAGTAAAGAACGGTTCTAGGTTCCACCGTAAGAAGCGACGTATGCCACGAGGACGCGTTTAATATGTAGTAGCCAGCTGTATGTCGCTTTTTTTTCTTGCAGTCGCTAGTAATACTTCTTTTATCGTCGCGAGATTTTGTAGCGAAAGTTCTACTTCGCGACCAAAGCTGCAAACACTGCTTCATCGCTGAAGCCTGACCTAAATAATTAAATGAATTAAATATTGCCGCGACTGGGCTGCGAACCCGTGGCCTCGCGAACAGATCAGCTTCGCTGGCCAGCTGCACAAGAGCACTATGCTGTCGCCGCAGCCGATCCATACTTCGGTACCATGAGAGGTGGCTCACCCACACTCTCGGCCACACACATTCGCATCCACTCACTCACACTCGTGTACACTCAAACTCATTACCGCTCATTCCACTAGCCGCGTTTACATGAACGCGATAGAAGTCGAATCCAGTCAACTTTTTGAGGGAAGGAGCAGGTTTTGAGAAGGAAAAGCGTGACTCGTCCTGTTCTCTCTTCCTCGACGTTTTTGCACTTTCCCTGAAAAAAAGTGAACTGGGATCGATTTCTGCCGCATTCATGTAAACGCGACTACTCGCGGCCACTGGCACTCGCATTCACTCGCTCACACTAACGTCCACTCACGCTCATAACCACGCACTCACACTCATGTTCACTCACTCGCACTCACGGTTACTCGCACCCGCACCAACTCACTCACACTCACAACCACTCACTCACACTCACGATAATTCTAATTGGTCAAAAAGCCTGACAAAGCCCCGGGCGGCTCACCAGCACATCTGTGCGAGCCGCGTCAGTAAATCTCTCATCCACTCCGTTGTCAGCAAACAAGGAAGCAGTGAGTGAATGCAAGTGTGATTGAGTGTTGTGAGTGCGAGTGCGAGTGAGTTAACACCTTGACCCCCCCCCCCCCACACACACACACACACCCCAAACGAAGCAAATTCCGTTTGAGACTTATCTTGAGAGGGTGTAACTCGACAACGGGTAGACGTGCATCGTGATATCTCCAATAGATGGCGCTAGGCGTCGATCGCTCCGCTAGGTGGAAAAGTTATGTTACTCTTCCGAACCGCTCAGTGTTTTCTTCACTGGCCCCACTGGGTGCGGAAAGACTTTCGTTTTACGCACGGCCAATGAAGCTAACGCTCGTTACTTCAACGTCTTCCAGACGGTGGCGGCCTTTGTTTAAACGGTGTCTAAGTAACAATAACGAGTTTCACTCGACAGTGGATTTGGAGGGTTTCCTATATACCAGTAATGACAGGGACGATAATGACCTTGACAGTGATATGCACGTGAGTCTGCATGAATACATTGGACGCACATGGAGACTATGAATACCTTTCGCAGGGAGGGAAATCGAAAAGATCCAGCGAGTTCTTCCACTGAAAGGGAAATGGCTGGAATGGGCCACAAATGGAGATTTGCCGCGCGGAAAAAAGGACCCAAAGGGGAGTGGTGCGTCATTATGAATCCTTTTACAATGGCCTCCTGGATTTTAGGGCATAGTTAAGTCCAGGACTGGCTTCGACTAACCAGACAGAGCAGGTATGCGTGACCGATCTGTTGACACGCCTTCCGTGCAGTACATTGTATGCGCTGCACATCTCTGTCTGAAGGAGGCTTGAAAAACCAGCGCGGTGTTCTCATTTGAGGCCTGTGCGTGAGGACCATGTTCGCATTTATAGGCGCTAGCACTGCACCTAATTATTCTCCTGTAGTCCGTCGCGTCGTTGGTCGAGGAAACATCGCTCGGAAAATAACGCGTATGCAGCTAAGTTTACAGCCATTTTGCAGTGCACGCCCTTTGGTAATTGTGGCGAGGAGGCTACGTGCTTGCGCAGGACGTTGCGGAGAAAGGTGCATTCCAGAAGTTCTTTGAGGAAATCGCAGTATCCGGTTCAAATAATTCCTCATGCTCCCCTGAAACCATTGCGGAACGAATTACTGAAATCGTGCCGTGCAAACAATTTATTCCACTTACAGTATTCAAAATACAAAGATAAAAAACGCATTACAACCGCCAATTCACTCGCCTAGTGTCGAATATTGGATACTGGGCAGCACAAATCAGACCCGCGCCGGCACACATGCAGCACGCAGTTGTTGACTTTTCAAGGAAGCCCGCAGCAGCGCAAATGGCCTGCGTCGTCGTTCCGCGTGCATGTTGCAGACAAGGGAGGCGCGCCCCTCCTAACCCTCAGTGTCCTGTTTTCTTCTCGTAACATTTTTGACTAAGGTGTCTGTCGGACGATTTTCTCTTCGCTGCCTTCTCAGTATCGGCAGTTTAACAGCAGCAATCTCTTCCACGATACTTTTAAGCGAAACGAAAACTGTCTTGTGTGTGTGTTGTCTCCGTCTTTTAGCGCCAGTACACCTTTTGCGTAAACCATGTCATGACCCTCACACTCACTTGCACTCACACTCACACTCATGACCACTCACACATCCACTCTCGCACTCATCTCCACTCACACTCAGAACCACTCACTCACACTCATACTCATGATTACCCGCACTCACATCCACTCACTCGCACTCACAACCACTCAGTCACACTCACAGACGTGAGTGTGAGTGAGGCGATATGAGTGCACTCATGAGTGAGTGTGCCGACCTATGAGCCGATCACGGCTCGTGTTAGACTGCAACACACTCTCGCGCTGTGCACTGCACATCGTCGTCTTCGTCAACTTCCATCTGCGGCGCGAACAGATCAGATGAGCCTAACCTCGATCAGAGCTTAACCTGAGTCTAATATCGTCGCCAGACATGCCGACGACCCACGAAAGCAAAACCAGCCCTAAAGACGTGTTTTCGCACGTCTACTCGGTTTAAAAATACGTTAAACTCATACCAATTTTTTTCCATGCGGTGTGTGGACGAAGGAGCACAGCCGCCATTTAGCAGCCATTCCTTTACTAACCACAGAGTGCCAACATGCGAAGCGAACTAGGTACGTATCAGCCCATTTTATCCACAATTCCGTCGTTGATGCGCAGCGCGGCTATAGCAATTCCTTCGTTACTTCTGCTTCCAGTTATGGAATAGGCTGCAGTTTGTGTTTTAAACTTGCAAGTAAATAAATGCGAGCGCGCAACTTATAATGCGACGATGAAAAAAAAAATGCAACCGCCCACTATTCTCCGCCTCCGACTATTTCCGCTCAAATGGGGCCCGGCTGCACGGGAAATTTGCGATCAAACTTGCGTGTTCATTATTTTTTTCAAGTCAGTCTTATTTCCTTATTTTTTCTTTCAATCTTTTTTTCTCTTTCGCCTTTTTGCCAAAGTCCTGTCGGCACACAGGCCGAATAAAGTCTGTTTATCCATTAAATAGCTTTTGAAGCGAAAGCTTCAATACGCTATGTTTTCAAAAGGGCAGCCTCAGTGAAGTCACGTGGTGTCACGTGACAGGTCATGTGATCTGCTGACGCCATCACAATCTGCCCACCGTGGCAGGTGGCAGCTGCCCCATCGGGCATTTCATCGACGCTTTGCAGACAATCCGTTCGGAAGTGTGCTGGCGTTTGTTAACGTATAGCCATGCCAGGGAAGCTTTCGCTTCTCGCCAGGGTTAACCAACGTTTAATCCACAGATAATTTTTTTCTCTCTGTTCAGCATCGCATGTGAGTAACTGGAGGTCTGTCCACGATATGCCTATGCGACAGGCTGTGTATGTGCGCGTGTTCGAGGACTTTAATAGAGAATTTTATCACTGACAAATTGCGGCTAGAGTGCACATTCGTACGCACGTACAGTGTTCTAGGTTTGCTCCCAACTGCTTGTCAGTTGCATGCAGTGCTGCTCCGTCACTGCGCTTCGAGGAAGGCGGAAAAACATGAGCCTGCTTTGCGTATGCCGATATGCGCGAATAGGGGGAGTCCGGTCGTGTATCTTTCCAGGCGAGCACTGTCGTCCCTGCTTTACGGCGTCGCATCGCGGCATCCCCTGCACCCGCCGCAGTGGCTCTGTCCTTCGACTGCCGATCATGAGGTCGGGGTATCGAATCGCGGCTGCTGCGGCTGCGTTTCCTTGCAGACGAAACGAGAAGTCGCCCGTGTACTGCGCGACGTCCGGAGCCCTCCACTCGGAGGCTGTTCCTCTGTCGCCCTCCTGTCAAGCCCCCATTCTCGCACGTCGTGGTTGCGGTGTTCACTGGCAGACGCCGGGGCTTTTCTCAAGCTCCATCATCATAATCATCAGCATCGGAAATGTTGTTTTTGTTATTACTATCTTCTAGATGCCAGTGAAGAGGAAGCTGTCGAGGTGGCATGCTTTGCTCGCCAGTTTTATTCTGTTTTTGGGCTAAGCGGTGACGGCAATGAATGGAAAGTTTCTCATTGGCTGGATGAGGGCGTCGTTCAGGCGAACATCAGGTGGCTTAGCTCTTCGCTTTCCTGTGGGCCAGATGAGATTCCTGCTGCCTTACTGGAGGCGTATGGAAATATATCCACTTCTGTTTTAACTTGAATATTTAATAACTGTCTGCAGTCTTGCACGTTTCATAGCGCATGGAAAATCTCGCGTATTTCTTTTCTTCTAGGTACTTTAGAGCACTAGCCCCGTGCAAGACGTAGTAGTTTGTCGTCAGGAGGCGTCCGCGGCGGACAGGAAAAAACAGACTCGGGCGCTTTCTCCGAAGCCGCGACCGTGTTGTAAACAAAACAGGTATGGCCGCAGCGATGACCTAGTCGATCGAGCATCCGCCTCATGTGCGGGAGGTGCGGGATTCAATGCCCAGTGCCTCTGGATACCCACCTGTGATACGTGGGGCTGGTGCTCGGCTCGTCTGGGGTGAAATGCTTCGAGAATGGGTCTTTGACCCCACCTTGAGTAAACGAAGAGTACCTTGTGCCGTGCTGCCCTTGCGTCATTAAAATCCACCACCACCATCACCACCATGGTAATGTGATGACCCCCATAATGCGCAGGTCCACACGGGACGGAGAGGCAAAGAGACACCGTATGGCTCAGTTTAAACAAACAGGTATATTCAATAATTACACATGATTAAGGTTATACATCAGAGGCTGGGGCGTCCGAGCTTACGTGCCGACGACTTCATGGGGGCGATGGAGTGGCTCCGGAGTTGGGCTCGAGCGGTTGCTGGCAGAAGCTGCACGCCGTCGGGCTTCGGCGCTGAAGGCCCCCTTGGCGAACGATGTCGTCCTGAGCGTCTATGCAGTAGAATTTCAATAGTCGTCCGTTTCTTCGAGGATGGTTCACAAACCCTTCCTCTAGTGTCGTTCGGCTTGGAAGATGAACAGGAGGCGAGCTTGTAGATGATGACAGCAGAGCATATTTTTCAACATACATATGCAGAGAGTTAAACTGGAAAAAGCAGAACTGAATTTACAAAAGAACAAACTTTGCACTACTTTACTCATCGACCGGGCAGGTTAGTGCCTAAGTAGCATCACATTACATGCTAAGCATGGAGCCCCAGCTCAGACTGGACTGCATCCGTTTACATGTGCTTTTAAGCACTTGATTAACAAAGGACTAAGGGCGGTCATTTCCAGTGGCCCGCCCAAAGCATCAATTCTCCAATCCAAAATAACATGCGAGATGGGGACCACCCCTTTGGGTTGGGCTTAGCCTCGAACCCAGAGTCTGTTAACAATACAAACTAAATAAACAACAAAAACGCCACCACTCTCTCTCAAGTGAGAGTATACACAGGCTCTCTCTTCGGAGCTAATTCACTAGCGCCTGTCTTTCCACATTCTTGGCGAGTACTGCCTGTCCGCCATGACAGGTGTCCGTCGCGGCCCTTCTGGGAAGCTGTGGGTGCCTTCCCGGCGATAGCCCACGACAAAGGGGGGGGAGGGAAAGAATGTCGTCTTCGCGGTATCGCATAGCGTCGGCTGTGGTACGGCGCGCTCTGGCCCGCTGACAGCTCCCTTGTCCTGGAATGTAACCGGAAATTGGGGAGGATAAAGCCTGTTTCCCCGGGGCGGCGGCGGGTCCGGTTGTTCTGGTCGTCCCTCAAAGAGCATGGCTGGGTAATTGATGATGCCGCTGTCACGGGTCTCCGTCTACGCCGCGCCGTCGAACGTGGATCCTCGTAGCACACACGGAATGTCACACTCGCTCACCCTCCAGAAGAATGTTCTCCGAACATTTGAGTCCACGCAGCTCCCCTTGTCTTTCTGAATCGCCTCGCACAGTGCGTCCGACAAAACACTTTTCGCTGCACTCAACACCACTGCACAACACCATATGCCTCCGCTGTCAATACTGGCGTCTCCAGGGGCAGCACTGATCTTCTTTTACAGATAAACATGAAACTCAGCACCCAAGCCTCTCCTTTCTAGTCCAAACTGGACGAAATAAATTTACCACAGTTACAAAGGAGCTCCCACTTCTAGCATGATCACGGCACAGACAAAAATATAGATAACGAAAGGAAGAAGGGCAGGTTCTGCATGCGCTCCGCATGCTCTCCTGTGAAGGTGTTACTTAATGACAGAAAGGTTTAACTACCAACTCCGATAACTTAACACATAAGCACATAGCAATGTTATGAGCTGCGGCATTACACAATTCTAACCAGTTCACAACTCCGCTCTGTTTACGCCATTAGTCCGACTTAGCTTTCCGATTTCGCAGCGGATATCGGCCTTCATGAGTCATACTAAGTAAGTCTGTGCCCCTTTGTCTGCTTTGGGACTCGCGAGGGCTCGTGGCAGGAGCCTCTCCTGGCGTTATCTGCGCGGCAACCTCGCGCGCTTCTTCTTCTAGCAATGCATGAAGTAAATCCGGTGGCATTCCGGCCGTCACCTCGGGCGCCTGCCGAACAAATGCAGGAGAGGGCGTTTCTTGCGAACTATCTGCGCGCTCCGCTTCACTTCTGTCCCCATCAAAATCCGCGCTTTCCCTTTCCTCATTTCGTGAATACTGAACCGGTGCCGACTTGAGGCGATTTGCGTGTATCCTTATCAAACGCCGGTTCACGTCTCGGACTCTGAAGTTTACCGGAGAAAGCTTCTCGACAACCTCGCACGGTCCTCTCCACTTCGTCTGGAACTTACGAGCTAGCCCAATCTGCCTTTGGCAGTTTTCAATGTACACGCTGTCCCCCACATCAAACGGCGCGTCTCTAGCACTGCGATCGTGCACCTCCTTCCTGCGCTTCGCCGCTTTCTTTAAGGACTCCTTTGCGATGTCCCTCGCCACTTGCAAGCGCGATTCTAGCTCAACCTTATAGTCGTCCAGTGAAGCGTATGGGACACGACGGGGGCCCTCTGGCACTTCACTAGGCTGGTCCGGGTCTCGGCCGTAGAGAAGAAAGAATGGCGATTCGCCCGTGCTCTCGTGTGCTGCGGAATTGTAGGCAAACATTGCATACGGGAGCCACAAGTCCCAGTCCCGCTGGTCGCGCGAAACAAAATGCGACAGGAACCCGGCCACGGTTTGGTTCAGTCGCTCCACCGCGCCGTTGCAAGCCGGATGGTACGGTGTTGTCTGCTTCTTAGCGATCTTAAGCAGCTCGCAAACTCTCCTCATTAGCTGCGACACGAAGTTCGTTCCCCGATCTGTCAAGAGTTGCCTCGGGGGTCCATGTCGGAGCACGATCTGTTCGACAAATGCTCTTGCAACCGTGTCTGCCTTCTGATCTGGGAGTGCTACCGCTTCCGCGTATTTTGAAAGGTGGTCGACAAATACTAAAATGTACTTGTTTCCGGAAGTGGTCGTGGGCAATGGGCCCATTATGTCCATACCTGTCCGCTCGAAGGGAGCCGAAACCTCAGGGAACGGCTGAATTGGAGCTGGTCTTCGTCCCTTGGGTGTTTTTCTTTCGAGACAGGAATGACACTTCGCACAGTAGTCTCTAACATCCTGTCGCATGCCACTCCAAAAGTACAAACGCTCCACACGCCTGCGTGTCTTCGCTACGCCAAAATGACCGGCGCATGGCGCATCGTGAAACGCGCGAAGAACCCTTTCTGTCCACGACCGAGGTATGACGACTCTCTCCCAAGCGGTTTTCTCTGGTCTCCCTTTCCTGGTTGGCCTCGTGCGCCGACACAGGGTGCCGTCTTTGTCAATGAAATAACCTAGCTGTTCGGGGCGAGACGGTGCGCCCTCTAAGCTTTCGATTATTCGCTTCAGGTCAGGATCTTTGCACTGCTCTGTGCGTAATTCGGCGGGGTCGACTACGGGGACAAACTCTTCTATAGCTGCCACGGCAGCTGTGCGGCTGAGTGCATCAGCATTCAGATGTGTCTTTCCTGACTTGTGCTCAACTTCAAAGCAGTATTCCTGCAGGTGTAGATTCCATCTAGCGAGTCGCGAGCTAGGGTCCCTGACACTCATCACCCATTTCAGAGGATGGCAGTCTGTGACTAGCTTGAATTTGCGGCCGTAAAGGTAGCATCTGAAGTGCTTTACTGCCCAGACAACGGCGAGGCACTCCCTTTCCGTAGCTCCGTACTTTTGCTCTGTGGGGCTCAACTGTCGGCTAGCAAAAGCAACGGGATGTTCTTTGCCCTCGATAACCTGAGATAGCACGGCACCAACTGCGAACTTTGACGCATCTGTGGCCATAACGAAGGGCAAACTAAAATCCGGGTGGCGTAACAGCGGTGCACTCATTAGCTTCCTTTTCAGGGCCCCAAAAGCATTCTCCGCGTTTTCGTCCCAACGAAAGGCGACATTTTTGGCTGTTAAGGCGGTGAGCGGCTTAGCGAGCTTGGCGAACTCCTCTATGTGCCTTCGGTAGTAACCGATCAGGCCGAGAAACTGCCGGACCTGGCGGACGCTAGTCGGGGATGGAAAATCCGAGACACACCTTAGTTTCTCAGGGTCCGGTCGCACGCCGTCAGCTGAAACAACGTGCCCGAGGTATTTCACCTCGTTTTTGAGGAATTGGCACTTAGAGGGCTTCAGTTTGAGACCCGCTGCTCTTAGTCGCACCAAAACCTGCTCAATATCGCGCAAATGGTTATCAAAACTGCCACTGTATATGATAATGTCATCCATATACACGAAGCACAGCCTCCCCAGAAGACCTGCCAGGATAACATCAGCGGTTCTCTGCCAGACAGCAGGGCTGTTGGCCAGACCCATCGGCATTCTTTTCCATTCATAGTGCCCTGAGGGCGTGTTGAATGCCGTTTTCTCGGCATCTGCCGGATCCATTGCTATCTGCCAGAATCCCGCCGCCATGTCCACTACCGTGAAGTACCTGGCAGAGCCCAGCTGAGAAAGCGTCTCCTGTATATTGGGGATGGGGTATGGATCGATGCGAGTTACGGCATTTAGTTTGCGGTAGTCCACTACCAATCGATACGAGCCATCTGGCTTTTCCACCAATAGTGCTGGTGCTCCCCAGGGTGACTTTGAGTGTTCGACAATGCCGCGATCAATCAGGTCCTGCACCTGCCGCTCCATCTCCTCACGTTGGGAGTAAGGAATCCTGTACGCACGCTGGTAAACGGGCGATGAAGTGCCGGTTTCTATCCTGTGCTTTATAACGCCACAGCAGCCCAAATCCAGGTTGGACGCGGCGAATACCTCCGAGTAGTCGTTCAGCAAACCAGCCAGAGCCTCCCTCTCCCTGGATTCTACGTGAGAAAGATCGAACGACACCTTTGGAGCAGCCGAAGGACTAGCATGCTCTACAGTTGCGAGTACCGTATCGGTGGGCTCACGTTGCTCTATCGCAGAGGTGAAGAAAGCCAATGTTTTGTTCTTGGGAAGGCTCAGTGGCTGCTGGCTACAGTTAACCACCCGTAGGGGCACTCTGTGGGCGTCATTAACTGTCACGAGGCACGCGGCTGCCTTCAGGCCATTGCTGAGAGAGTCGACCGGCTCAAGCACTCCCACGGCGCCGCTCTCTACATCTGAAGGCACAAACGCGTACAAAATGTGCTCCGACCAAGGAAGGACGACCGCCTCCTCGACCAGCCGGACGGCAACCCGCGAATATACCTTCTCCAATGATCCCACTGTTTGACGGGTGTCAATATCGGTAATGCGAATCTCAGCCCCTCTCCTGTTCAAAAACGGAACTTTTGAGCCGCCCGCATTAACCTCTTCCTCAGAGAATGAGACTACTACCTTCCCTTTTCTCAAAAAATCCTGCCCTAATATACCTGACACTCCGTTTGGCAGAGACACCGTGTCCGGGCATACGTAGCAGGGGTGCTCCAATGCAATTCCGCCGAGAGAGAAGTGTAACCGGTAGAGTCCACTTATGCCAAGAGGATCCCCCGTTATGCCTACAAATTTGGTTGCCATACCACCAGACGCTTCCAACACCTCGCGGTCCCCCTTCCTTCGAAGCGTGTTAAAACTGCTCTCCTTAAGCAATGTCACCTTTGACCCCGTATCTATCAACAATTCCATACAACAACCATTTAACTTGCAACGCACAACAGGGCATGCCTCGTCGGCCACACAAACTACCACCACCTCATCATCTACTGCTCCCTCCCCACGCTCCTCAGGCTGGGGAGGACTAACTAGTTTTTTGACTCGGTATCTGGAGCCCCGCTGTAGGCTTGCTTAGGGCGTGTCTCGCCTGCTTCTCTTTGTGGCTCCCCACGGCGCACGTTTTGGCAGAACCTGGCGATGTGTCCGCGACCCTGGCAAGCGAAGCATACGATTTCTTCAAAATCTCGCATACCGCGCCTGTAGCTTTGTGGCGGTCTCCGGTTTCCAGCGAATGGGCGCTGTTGAGCGCGCGCTTCAACCTGGCATTCTACCTGCTGAGATAGCAGCTGTTCTAAGCGATCTAACCGCTCTGTCAAGAGAGCAACCTCAGGGTTGAGCACCGCTCTCTCTATGACGCGTACTCTCGCTGCGGCTGTCGTTAACGCCTCATTTTGTTCCTCATCCAATGCGGCCTCCACGGCTTGGTCGAAATTGCTCGGCTTGCGCGAGAGCACGAACCGGCGCACGGGGTCTTGCAGACCAGCCACGAACAAAGCGGTCATTTCCTCTTTAAGTATATCCTCCGCGTATTTCTTCTTTAGCTGGTCTCCTTCCTCCTCCCTGCTTAACGTATCGCGCGCTAAGCGCTGAAGCCGCGACGCAAACGTTCGCACGTCCTCCCCTACCATCTGTACGGCGTCACGGAACCTCTGTACTCGCACGTGACGTGGTTCAGTGTCGAAATGCTCAAACGCGAGCTTCTTAAATTCCGCAAATGATTTTGTGGATTTTACTTTTTCGTCTCGCCATGCAAAATCATGAGCAGCTCCTGCCATCTTACACCTCGCCATTCCCAGCATTTGAGCATCGGACCATCCCCCCATTTTCCCAATCTCTTCTAGCATGGAAAAGAAATCGCAGATTGGAACCCCTGTCTTATCTCCCGTAAACGTCGGAATGACGCTTCCTAATGCCAGCATGCTTGCTCCGAGCGACGGCTGTGGAGTGGGAGCTCCCTCAGATACAGTCATTTTTTTTTCAAGCCCTCCAGTGCCTCAAGCCTCTCAAATGGGGGTAAAAGTCCCACAATCAGTCCCGTGATTCCCTTTTGATTACAATTTTGAAGTCATGAATGTCACAGCATTCAGAGGACATTTGCTTTTGAGACCCCACTTCTGACACCAGTGTGATGACCCCCATAATGCGCAGGTCCACACGGGACGGAGAGGCAAAGAGACACCGTATGGCTCAGTTTAAACAAACAGGTATATTCAATAATTACACATGATTAAGGTTATACATCAGAGGCTGGGGCGTCCGAGCTTACGTGCCGACGACTTCATGGGGGCGATGGAGTGGCTCCGGAGTTGGGCTCGAGCGGTTGCTGGCAGAAGCTGCACGCCGTCGGGCTTCGGCGCTGAAGGCCCCCTTGGCGAACGATGTCGTCCTGAGCGTCTATGCAGTAGAATTTCAATAGTCGTCCGTTTCTTCGAGGATGGTTCACAAACCCTTCCTCTAGTGTCGTTCGGCTTGGAAGATGAACAGGAGGCGAGCTTGTAGATGATGACAGCAGAGCATATTTTTCAACATACATATGCAGAGAGTTAAACTGGAAAAATCAGAACTGAATTTACAAAAGAACAAACTTTGCACTACTTTACTCATCGACCGGGCAGGTTAGTGCCTAAGTAGCATCACATTACATGCTAAGCATGGAGCCCCAGCTCAGACTGGACTGCATCCGTTTACATGTGCTTTTAAGCACTTGATTAACAAAGGACTAAGGGCGGTCATTTCCAGTGGCCCGCCCAAAGCATCAATTCTCCAATCCAAAATAACATGCGAGATGGGGACCACCCCTTTGGGTTGGGCTTAGCCTCGAACCCAGAGTCTGTTAACAATACAAACTAAATAAACAACAAAAACGCCACCACTCTCTCTCAAGTGAGAGTATACACAGGCTCTCTCTTCGGAGCTAATTCACTAGCGCCTGTCTTTCCACATTCTTGGCGAGTACTGCCTGTCCGCCATGACAGGTGTCCGTCGCGGCCCTTCTGGGAAGCTGTGGGTGCCTTCCCGGCGATAGCCCACGACAAAGGGGGGGGGGGAGGGAAAGAATGTCGTCTTCGCGGTATCGCATAGCGTCGGCTGTGGTACGGCGCGCTCTGGCCCGCTGACAGCTCCCTTGTCCTGGAATGTAACCGGAAATTGGGGAGGATAAAGCCTGTTTCCCCGGGGCGGCGGCGGGTCCGGTTTTTCTGGTCGTCACTCAAAGAGCATGGCTGGGTAATTGATGATGCCGCTGTCACGGGTCTCCGTCTACGCCGCGCCGTCGAACGTGGATCCTCGTAGCACACACGGAATGTCACAGTAATCAAAACGGATATAAAGGAACAGTGCGCAAACATCACAGCTAGGCTTCGAAGAAAAACGAATGGAGCGAGAAACGGTAAAGAAGCGTGCTCCGAAGCCATAAAACAGTCCCGACACTCTTGGCAAAGAAACACCGATGAAAGCCACGACCATGGATCTTAATGACCAGCAACTAAGCAGGGAGCTGCGGGATCAGACGCCAAGGGTCCTGCTCTTGGAAGCGGTGCCGTCATGCAACTGCGAGTGGAAGCCCCTGCCGACTGCTTTGCACCGTCCGAGGAGGAGGAGTAAAAACATTTATTCAGAGCACAAAAACTGGGTGGGTTCAGTACGAGAACCCATTGGTCGTCATCGTAATCCGGCCCCTCTCAACCAGCGATTTCTGGTCGAGTGGGCTGTGGCTTTGAAGGGTTGCCTCCCAGCGCTCATGAGTCGGATCGGGATTGCTGTCCAAGCCTGAGTTTTCTTGACATTCCCAAACCGCGTGAAAGAGTGTGCCAACTGCTCCACAGAAGGGGCAGGACGAATGGTAGGTTTCTGGGTACCATTTACTCATTAGGCAAGGATTGGGCAGAGTATTAGTTTGTAGTCGCCTGATTATGTGCTCTTCATATTTACTTAGTGTTTTGTGAGGAAGAGGATATTTCCTTCTTCTGATCTTATAGTACTCCGTAATTTCTGCGTAGCTTAGTAAGGGTGAGGGGTTGTCAACTATGTCAGAGAGAGGCTGCGTGCCAGATGCTCGGAGGAGGAGAGCTCGAGCAGCGTGTCAGGGAGGATATCAGCGTACCCGTACAGCGTGTCAGGGAGGATATCAGTCTTCCTCACGAGTCGTTTCAGTCGGGCGTTCACGACCCTCTCGAACAGTTTACCCAGACACGAGTCAGGGAGATCGGTCGTAAATGATCAATATCGCATGGCTTATTGGGCTTGGGAATAAATCGCACTAAAGCCAATTTCCAGGAGTCGGGGATCTGGCCCTTGTGCCAGCACTGCGTGTTGAAGTATTTCACTAATTTTCTTAAAGAGATGTCATCCATATTAAAGAGCATCTTGGTGTTTATCTGGTCCGGTCCAGGAGCGGTGTTCTTACGCATGACGTCAAGCTCCGCCCTCAGTTCCTCAACCGTTACGTCTTGGTCCATCTCTTCATTGGGTGCACCGTTGTACGCAGGGAGAGGGTACGGGGATCCCAGATCGAGGAATTTCCGTGCAAGTTCTGCAATGAGGGCTTCGTTGTCCCCTTTATAGCTGTGCAAGGCGTTACGGAGCGTGTCTGTTTGCTCTTTCCGGTTTGAGTTCGGCTCGATAAAGGATCTGAGGAGTCCCCATGCTTTAGCCGTGCCCATTCTACCGTTGAGCTCATCACACAGCTTGAGCCAGTTTTGGTTAGCGAGGTTATGTGCGTAGTCATCCGCTTCTTTGGTGAGTTCTGCAATCTTGGTCTTCAGCTTGCGATTTAACTTTTGCCTTTTCCACCTCCTTGTCAGAGATCTCCTGGCTTCCCACAGATGTAACAGGTGCGGGTCAACTGCCGGAGTTTCCTCCGTGGTGTTCGCTGTCGTTGAGTGCCTGGCGACGGTTTTCATCTGCAGCGCTGTCCATGCCTCAATATCTGTGATATCTTCGTCCGGGAGACGTGCGAGTTCCTCTCTCTACTTGTCCCAGTTCACAATCTTAGCCTTGCCAAATGGTTTCTGACATTTAACTCCCTGAACAGTGCAGGAGACGATGAAGTGATCACTGCCCAGGGACTCGCCAGTGTTAGACCAGGTGGCCTGCAGGCAGTTTTTCACAAGCGTGAGATCTGGACAGGTGTCTCTGCTGACGCTATTACCCGCTCTGGTGGGTTGCAGGGGATCCGCTAAGATTGTGAGCCCTTCTCTGTTAGCGATCTCAAGGATCCTCCTACCTTTCGGGCTGTGACAGTGCAAGCGGCCAGGCGCCCGTACGGGTGCTTCGGGAAGGGGCGTCGAAAGATGTTCGCGACCTCTTCAGAACATGGTACCCTGCTATCTTCCCTCAGTCACGGCGCCCCCGCGTTTGCGGCATGTAGGGGCACCGAGGACGGCAAGCTACGTAAATAAAGAGCAAACAAATAAGTAAGTGATGCACGCTATTCTGTTCAAAGTGTGATTACTTCTTTCTTAACCGAAATAATGAAACGTCACGTAGTGCTGCCGCGGTGGCTGAGTGGTTATGGCGCTCTACTGCTGGTTCGAAATACGCGGGTTCGATCCCGGCCGCGGCGGTCGAATTTTGTTGGAGGCGAAATTCTAGAGGCCCGTGTGCCGTGCGATGTCAGTGCACGCTAAAAAACCCCAGGTGGTCGAAATTTCCGGAGTCCTTCACTACGGCGTGCCTCATAGCCCGTGTCGCTTTCGGACGTTACACACCCATTAACCAAACCAAACCAAACGTCACGTGTTTGTGACAATCGCACCCAGCGATGATTACAGGCTCGCTCATGCCATGCCCCTTCATTTTCATCAGGCAACAAGTGTGTGGTGTTGGAAGACAAGAGCGTGCTCCGTTCACTTCTGTTCGCACCTGTACTTCGGATGTGAGCAAACATCCATGGGGTGGGAGGTATACATCGCATGGCAGGAAACGGTTTCGTTTCGGACGCGATTCCCGAACAGCTGACCACGTCGCGATGCATATTTACCGATATGTTGTTCACGCGGCAGTGAAAGTGCACACCATAATCAGGTAATCAAGTCACGTTGGGGGTCATAATGCCGTGATTATCATTTACAATCAACGGTATCGACCATGAGTAAATGGGATTGACGCGTGGCTGTGCCTCCATAGCTTGCGCTTATAATCGCCTTTTCTTTTTAATTATTTTCTTACCTTCTTACCACACGTCATGCAGATGACTCGGCGATGTCTTCGGTGCCTTGGCGCTTATTGCACATTTTCAAGAGTCTTTCGGGTCTTCTCAATTTGCTCAAGTTGCATTCATCTCTCTGCCTACCTCTTCTCGAACACGGATCAACTGGTTGGAATGGAACGTGCAAGTCGAACAGTGACCGTGTCTAAAGAGCTCACAAGTTATTGTCCATTTACAAGCACCGTTTCCGTTACCTTCCAGCAAACACAAACAGTGGCATAACTTTCGTGACAAATCCGCACTCTGCTCTGTCGACGAGGGCGGGCAGAGATCTACATCTTTAAACTCGTTCATGGTAGTATTTTGGTGCGATGACCTGCTCAGGCTTGTCGAGATTCGCGTGCTCAACAAAATTATACATTTAAATCGCCCTTTCATAACTGGTGCCTTGCCGTGTCGACATTCTCCTGTTGAGAGATTACTGTTTTTTTAATACGTATTCGGACCTGTTAGACTAATGACTAGGCTCTTTTTCATTGTTCTCGAACGAGTTGAATACCGTGGTGTTTTAGCTGCCTTTCACATGTGAACATGATCGCCGCTGCTTTTTTTTTTCTTCGTATCACTTTTCCTCGTGCGTTGAACTGCGGTCGGGTGCCAGGTCCCGCTGCAGTGTTTTTTCGTTGAGCTTTATGCTTGTTTCTTTCTCGTTTGTATTGACCTGCGGGCTTCGCTGACGAATGTTGTTTTTCATTGTCTTACCAGTTAAATGATCTGTTGCCCTGATTGGTTTTCTTCTTTGTGTAATTATGTACCTACAGTGTGTGTGTGTGTGTGTGTGTGTGTGTGTGTGTGTGTGTGTGTGTGTGTGTGTGTGTGTGTGTGTGTGTGTGTGTGTGTGTGTGTGTGTGTGTTGCACCATTACAGAAACCAAACCATACCACAAGAAGCTAGGGTTGTTCCTGGGCACCCGAAGTGAAGATTGGTTTATTGGTTATTATTGTCGCTGACGACACAAGATGGTCATGTTCTTCGACAGTCGCGCTGCAGGGGCAGTAGCAAGTTACACATGCCTGCATGAGCAGTATGCGTGAAGTGAGATTAATATATGAACGGGCGAGAAAATGATTTGCGAGCACACTACCTTACGCTTGTGTGCGCTTGGGATCGCAACCGCCGTATTACTCTTTTTATGTCCATATAAGAGGATGTTTGTGGCTGACGCTGCAAGGCAACCGTTGATTGTTTTTTTTTTATAAATGTTTATTAAAGAAAGCATTCTTCTGATCTCGGGTAAAATCACTGGACGTTGTTGGGGTGGGTGTTTGTTGCAGTGCTCGTGCAAACTTCGGGTGAGATTAAGCTTTTTTTACCTCCTCGCCACCGACCACGCAGCTCCCGAGACAGGGGCCGGCTTCGGGTGTCTCCGATAGGCAGGAGGTAGTGTCGGGTGGTCGTTCTCCAGATTCGTGGCCGAGCGTGTCGCGTTGCCGGGACATTTCCTGCAGGCCTGTTTACGCTGCCGTTTACTGGTGACGTCCGCGCCTCTTTGGTGGTTCCGCGGCTGAGATTTCCTCTTGCCGCCCGCCGATAGCGCACAGCGCCCCGCCGCCGACGGCTGCCCCCGGCCGAAGGTCGTTTTTGTCGTGCGGGGGAGCCTCCCTCAATAAAGCCTAAGTGAGCGACAAAAGGCGGCGCTAAACGCACCCGCGCCCCCTTCGCCCCCCTTCCTCGTGCATGCTGCTGCGGAGGTCTGGTGGGTGCTTGCGATTCTTTGCGTCGGCGCAGTGAATGGCAGTGAATCTTTTAGGCGGAGTTTTCGGGGTGAAGTGCGCAGGCAACGGTGGTGGTGAGGACCTGCGGCGCATACATGTCGACCGCGCCTAATGCAGGTGTCGGGTTTCATCATGGTCGCCGTGCCTAGACAGTCCAGTCTGGAAGGTGCTGACCTGCAGCAGAACGACGCATCGTTACGGCGGAAAGGCTGGTGTGCAGCGTGTCTACCTTGGTGTGCGTGGGGAGGTGGATTGTTCGCCATTGTGTCGAGTGCGTGCGCAACTGTGGTGCCGTCTGCTGGCATCGCGACGTGCTGCCAAGTGTGCTATAGTATACGCGGGGTGACGTTGGATAAATTAACGACACCACCGCGTGCGGTAGCTTCTCCGATTTCGGGGCAGCTGTTCTCGAGCGGCTATAGTCGGTGAGCAGGCGGCGTGTGACACAATCTGTACGGCGAGGATTGTGTGACCACGGCTGGTTTTCGCGGTCTGCGGTGCGGCTTTTCGCAGCCGCCGAGTCCTGCACTCGAGCGTGAGCACAGTGGGAAGGGGACACGGTGTCAACGCCGCCCACACTGCACGAGAGAAATAGTGCCCCGGCACTTCGCGCCCGGGCTTCCGCGCCCTTCCTTGTGCGACGCTCATTCACCCCTCCCCCTGTGATTGCGCTGTTCCTATCGCTTCGGTTTTCCAACTTTTGTGTAGTGCAGGTGCGTCGACGGCTTGTTCGCTTACTGCCCGTTCATTCATTCAAACGCGAGCCTGCCTTGTGATCACGTGTTTCATTACCGCCGCCAGACGTCTTAGCAATCTCAGCCACTTTCGCTCGGTCGAATGCTGCTCGCCGAAACAAATTGCCTAATCTGTGATCTTGGCACATCCTTTCTCCCTGTCCGTTTCCTGCTCTGCCGCCTTCGGCGTTGGGCCATTTCGCTCTTCTGGCGTGACCAAGCAGAGAGCCAGCGTTCGAGGACATTTGTACCTGACAGTTGAGTTTCGATCCCCGGGGCCCCTTGTCCCGGCGCTGCCGCGAGCTCGCACGCCGACGGCGAGAATCCCCCCTTCGATCCGGGCAGCCGGCCCCGGGTCGAAGCCGGAGAGGAGATGGGCCAGGGCTTCTGTCTCTCCACCTTCCGAGATTTGTGTGCGTGGTCGCGCCATGCATAAAACACGAGGATGCGACGCGCGTTCGGCGTCTGCCGTGTCGCGGGCACAGAGGGGTCGGTACGTGCACGGGCGGTGGTCGTGCATGCGTGCTACCGCCTCTCCTGTGAGGGGAGCGGTCGTCGCGGGCTGGCGCTTGCGATTTGTCGTGGCTCTGAATCTCCCGCCTGGACGTGTTTCTTGTCCGCACCCGTTTACGTGGGGGGCAGCGTTGCCGAAGCGGGCGAACCGTAAGCGCGCAGAAAAAAGGAAAAGCGACAGTTGGGCCGTGGAAGTCGTTGCAACCCGCAGAGACCTCTTCACGACGAGTAAGTGCGGATGAACTCCGTCACGCAGACGGCTTGTATTAGCTTAACGGTGGGTTCTCCAGATGTAACCAGGCGGTCTCACAAACAGGGCGTGCAACCCTGGTACCTGAACGCAGAATTCGAATCCCGTCGTAATAATCTCTCGATAAAAGTCGCTTGCTAGCGGTGCAGTAAGTCTCCGATAGTCAGATACAGCTCAAGAACGTAGCGGCAGATGCCCCTCAAAGCAGGCCCTCCAACGAATGCTGTCGACCGATTGTGATGTCGTCGTAGTTAATCACCTTTGCACCTGCTAGCGTGGCATCACCGGGGTTTGTCAGTGTCAAGGGATTAACCGCCACCTTTTAACCGCAACGTCATGACATTCAGTCGACGCCATTGGCTGGATCAAGGGCTTCCTTCGAAGGGCATCTGCCTCTTCGTTCTTGAGTTGTATACGACTATAGTGCATTCCTAGGAGAGCTTCATTACGCGCTCGCTCATATCCTGAACATGAAGTGTGGATTCTTCCGGCTGCATTATAGCGGTCGTTGTTGCGACCCATCGTTTTCTGTCGTTGTGATTTTTCTCCCGCCCTTTATAGCACGCCCCCTCGGAAAACACCCACCCGAAATGGGGGATCCTCATCGATCAGCCATTCGTCGCCTTGTTGCGGCGTCGCTTTCATCCGCGTTGTCGCAGCCCGTATTTTTTTTTATTTTCCTGTGAACTTTAGTCGAGGAGCTACGACGGAACGCTTTGGGACATGACTGACGGGCGTCGTCTGGTCGAGTAAGGGCAAGTTTCTGGTCCCCGCGCTCTAGCGAAGACGCTGAAGCGAACGCGCCGAACAGCTAGCTATCCGCGGAATCGCTCGAACGTCGTCCCTGTCCCGACTGTGCAGCCGTTGTGTTGCACGGAAGGGCTGCTCTTAGGCAACGGAATGATCGGTCCACTTGAAAAGGACGATCAAGTCCTCGCCGAGCATAAGAGACTTTCCGCCCTTTCCTCCCGTGCTGACAAATGGCGAGGGGGACGAAAAGAGGAACCTGCTGTCGCATGGTGTTTCGCGACTGATTGACTCGCAGCTCGTACACCATATGCATGAGGCGGCAGCACCCGCTGCCCTGCACAGGAGCTGGCGGTTGAATCAAGCGGGACGGAGCAGCTCTCTGCACTTTTACTCTTTTTTTATCCCCGTTCTGGTGCGTGAGTCAGCGCAAAGGCGCGCTTGAAAGGGCTCCCGGGGAGGTTGGGCGAGGAGGACGGAGCCTATACTGTGGGTGGGGCAGCCTTCGCGCCGTGTATCCTCCTGGGCCGATTTGGTAACCGCATCCGAGAACCCCGGCGGCGTGAAGACTGGCAAACGTGCAAGTAAATACATAGGGCTCATAGTATGAGCCGTGCTTCAGCGGCTGAGGTGGCGAGCTTGCGTGGGGTTTCTCCGTGGGACGGACACGCAGCTTCTTTCGCTCTCGCTTGTCACGGATTTAGAGTCGAGAGTTGCTGACACTTCACTGGCGGCGCGCCACGACTTCGCGTCGGAAACGTGTGTGTGATCCTGCTCTCGCTGTCTTCTTTATTTTTTCGTGACTTGGTCTTCATCACACGGCTTCGAGGGATCGCATCGTTTTCAGTGAGGGTTTTTCACCGGCACTGTTAAGTTTTGTTCACGCACACGAACGATGCGGACACTTGCAACTCGTACAACATTGGACGACATTAAATTTAGATGCTCAAGAGTTCAGCCAAGCACTGAATTTGGATGTGCATAGACTGCACTGTCGCGCATTTGGAAACCAAGCAGTAAACTCTGGTGTGCGAAGCTGTGAATAAGCTAGCGCGTTGCGGAGCGGCTTTCATAGGTCTCGCTGTGTCTTGCCAGTTTCCACTGCACATAAATGTGCTCCTCGATACCGGCCGTAGCTGTCAGCTTCAGTGACCTTGTCGCGTAAGTAGTCAGTTATAGTATATCGTACGCAAAACCTTTGCGTACGCAATAAAATAGCGTATGTAGAATGCGCATGCGCAGAACGCTAATGGAAGCTTAGCGTTTAGCGTACGCACGCAATTTTCTGGAAATAGCGTATCGTCTTTGCAGGGCTTATGAAGGCAACATGGCGGCACCCTGCTTGCCCGCTTCGGTTCTAAAATACCTCTTCATTGCGTTATTCGGCGCTCAACTGGCTGTAAATGGTTGCATTGGCTTCCGATCCTTATCTCACTCGGACACAATGTTATATGCGATAAGTTGTCGGTAATTTTGAGATAGCAGTTTATTGTCAAGCCTGAAGCCTAACGACAGACTGTTTACGCTGTCGTCATGACAACGGCCGTTTGTTTCACTTTTGTATGGCTATTTTCTCAGAAGTTTCGGTTTCGCACACGTGTGAGGACCATGGCCGCCAGCCACTCGCGTTTTTCGGTGGCGGACGACGTAGAGCTCCTGCGCGAGGTTCGCGAATGCAACCCATTCGCGAACCCGCTCAAGTGGGCCGAAATCGCAACAACTCTCAGCGAGCATTCGGCAAAGGCGTGCACAGTTCGCTCTGTACGCGAACGAGCTGAGCTGCTGCTGAGCCAGTACGCGGCCAACGATCGTGTGAACCTGCGCAAAAAAGTTATTTCGATTGCATGAAAAAAGTCGAAAAGTGTAGAGTGCAAAGTTTCAATGCGTCCTCTTGGTTGACACGCAGGTATGTAACTGGAGAGCAATACAGCGAAAGGGATTTTTTTTTTTCTGACGTGTGGTGGCGCTAGGTACTTTACCCGAACGTGGCTGAACTTGGGCGTTGTTCGTCCACTGAGCGCCTGTTGCGGAACGGTCCGCAAACGCTCGTCTTGAAGCGTCGTTCGCGCTTTGGATTTAGCGTGCGCAACCGTCTTGCGTACGCAAAAAACGCAAACGCTATACTAAAACTGTCTAGTGTCTGAAGTCACCGACAGCAGAGCTCGACGCGTCGCAGTCGTGTGATATACTGCGGTGCGATCAAATCTGAACCCCGCAACTGCAGCATGATCGGCTTTTGTTTCGCGGCGCTCGCCCGGTGCGGTTGGCCCGTTGAACCGGATTGTTCTACGCGGCGAAGTTGTCGCCTTGCCAGTTGCGCATTCATTACGTCAGGTCCCCGCACTCACAAACCTTTGATTTTCGTGCTCTGTTTATGGCACGACCTGTTGCCATCCGGTGGTACTTCCCATTCCAGCAGTTCGCACGATACGCGGGACGCTTCAGCGTACAGTCGCACCTGCTCAACAACGACGGCAGCGGCAGCAGCGGCTACAAGATTTCTATGCCTGGCTTGGTAGATTCAGAGTCCATTCAGGCCTCCGCTTGTGCACTCTTTGCCACATGCCCTTCCCCCTCACTGCAGAGCGGTTTAGTGGAGTGAGCTGTCGTCTCAGAAAAAAAAAAAAGGAAATGTAGGATGAGGGTGGCGGCAGTAGGACCAATTGAGTCAATGTGGTTTGGGGGGTTTAACGTGCCAAAGCGACTGAGGCTATGTGGGACGCCGTAGTGAAGGGCTCCGGGAATTTCGACCACCTAGGGTTCTTTAACGTGCGCTGACGTCGCAAAGTACACTGGCCTCTAGAATTTCGCCTCCATCGAAATTCGACCGCCGCGGACGGGATCGAGCCCGCGTCTTTCGGGTCAGCAGCCGAGCGCCATAACGACTCAGCCACCGCGGCGGCGCCCAATTGAGTCAATGTGATCCCGTGTTGGATATATGCCTGCTCACTGCAAGAGTGCAAAAGGTCGACGCAAAGTTTAAACACCTCCTCATAGCGACTGCATCTCTCATAGAGTACATATAAAACGCGTGGTAAGTTCTGTTGAGCATCCCGCAGAATGATTTAATGGAAACGTTTGTGCTGCAAGAAAACTTGTTCGAGCTAAGAAGCGAAATTTTGTCCCCCTTCGAGCGCGGACATAAGTGCACTGCCCTGGAGCCAGGTAAACCACTCGTTTAGTTGTTTCTGTGCACTACTTTCATGCGGCTTCTGTGAGCGGATTTTTATCCCTGCGTGCTTACTAGGGTGTTATTCCACATACTTAAGTCTGTGAGGCGTCCGGTGGACGTATGTATACGTTGTGAGGGTGGGGTCCCACAACTGCGCGGCCACAGGCCATATTCCACATTAATGTTTGCGCAATCGCTGTGGCCATCTCGTTTATGGTAGAACAAGAAATTTTAAATAATTAAAAAGGGAAATGATTTTACATACCAACTGTACGTGTCATTAATAGCGATTAATGTTGGTATGAGTGGAATGAGCAAAAATAACCACAAAAAACAAACGCAGTGCTTAAAAAGTACGTTTGCCGAATTGCCTGCTTGCGTGAAATTTTTTGGAATAACTGCTGCACCAAAAAGGGGTTTTTTTTTCTTCCGCGTTGAGATGGAATGTTAGTGTCTGGAAGCGCCAAGCGATTTTTGGCTCCAGTGGACAGTTATTTAGAACCGCGCTATTACAGAGTCCAAAAAGGACAAAAATTGCGAATATTAAAGGCTCAGTAGCTTCCGGTCTAATTGACAAAACGCAGGCATATACGGCTGGGCACATTTGTGGAACGTGCATATTTCGTTAAGTTTGCTAACTTTGTTTGAGCTGTACTTATTATAGTTATTTAGTCTTCGTTGTTCAAAGCTTGCCGTTATCACGAAAATGCGATCCGTGGAGGTCTGGGTACTGATTGCTCAGACCTCCGTCTGCAGAAGCATCCCTCTTTTTGTTGGAGTAGTTTTTCAAAAAAAAAAAAAGATGCCGTTACCGTCTGGAAGACGTTGAAGTAACGAGCGTCATCTGTTTGGTTTACTAGAATTGATATGAATGAGATTAAAGGGAGGTTCACACCAATGGATTACGAATTTGGCATCTTGGATTTTTAAGTGACGTCACCAATCAATAACTAATTGGATATATCAGTGACGTCACCAATCAATTACCATTTCGATATACAAATGACGTCACCAGTCAATCACCACTTGGGTTGCTATATCGATTTACTATGAGGGCCGCCATCACGAATTCCTCGGACGGGAAAATTTCACGCTGAAGGAGGTGGTAGCAGACCCCTAGAAATCGAGAAGCGTGATGAGTGAGAGCTAACGTTCTTAAAACTTCACGTGAGCTGGCCAGTCGAACAGAAGTGCCTTTTTGATACTATGCGGATTTTGGTCACACCATACGTGGGCCGTTACCAGAAATTCGGGACAAGCACTTCCACCATGTGGCGCATGGCCCTGAACATCCAAAAATAGCGCGTTGACATCAGTCGTGACGTAACAAAGAAAGTGGATGACCGAGTGGCTGCAGAGAGCAGCACTGGCTAGGTCTGCTGTCCCGAATTCCTGGTAATGCAACTGAAATTCGTATTAACACCATGTACCTCTGAAATGCAAATTCGGCTCTGCTTACAGTGTGCGAGAAATTGTTTTTTTCTGGCGCATTGGGAAGGACCACAGCGATCGTGCAAACATGCTCAAGAAGGGCGGGTGACCGCCGCTAGAGTGGGATCCTCACATTAAGAACCGCAGCGGTGGCCAAGTGGTTGAGCATCCGCCTCGCATGCGGGACGTGCGGGGTTCGATCCCCAGTGCCGCCGGGTACAAGCTTTCCCCTGGCCTGGTGCTCGGCCAATTCAGGGGTGAAATGCTTGGGAAATGGGTCTCTGACCCCACCTTGAGTAGAAGAAAAACCTTGTGTCATGGCGCTCTTTGGCCATACGTGCCCTTGCGCCATAAAAACCCATAATCATCATCGTCATCATCATCGTCGCATTAAGCTGCGTGTGAGCTTCGCCTATAGACTGTCTTGCCTGCGAAGATTGGCAGAGAGCTTTCCATTCCGGAGAAAGAGCATTTGCTGTCAGCTCAATATTGGCTAATTCATTTAGTCATTAGTTTTCCCGCTGTAAAGACAGATATCCGTCTTCATTGTTCTGCACGATCAAAACACGCTCTAAGAGGATTTATAACGAGCGAATCCAGGGGCCGTATTCTGCAACGATCCATTTGCTTTCCATTTCGTTCGGTCTCCTGTCGCTTCTCCCATTGACGTATGCGGCGTTAGAGAAGACGTCACGCCAGTCGTGACAAAAACGCGCCCTTGATGATGCCTCTCACTTGCGTAAACGCGTCCCGTGTCGCAGTGGCGGAGCCGCGCCGACGCCCCCGAATGATGGAGCACGAGGACACGGTTGACACGCCAGACGAGCGCTATCGCCGCTCATTCGGTCTCGGCAAAGAAACTGGCCGTCGCTTGTGCAACGTGTGGCTCAGCCGGGCTGGACGCGGTGACGCCCTGACCAATGCCGGCTGTGTCTGTGCTTGGCCGTTTGCTTTCCTGCCGGTTGTTGCTCTCGTCGCATTGATGCCTCGGCCAAGTGAAATGGAAAGTGGAATGGATCCTTAGAGTACGGCCCCAGGATAGCTTACCTGTTGTCACATGAGAGAGACTTGGCATACCGGAGACGTGCTAGCGGAGACGTATACCGGCTTTACGTACGTCTGCTGCGCACGCGCAGTACGTACCGGTCCGGTAAACCGGTCTAATCGAAACAGTAATCGAGGTCCCGTGACCATATTTTGTTGTCAATTTAGATGCAGAAAAAGGCAATTTTGCGATTTCACAAAATTGCAAGTGCGGAGCCATGTAGAACGAAACATGAAATTTTGTCGAAGCTCGATCTTTATTTTTTTTTTTTCAGTAAGTATATGCAAGCTTTTCTGTTTGAATCAGCGGTTAAAACATTTTCGCAGCCAGATTTTCTGCGCGAAAAATTGCAAACATCACTCAACATTGCGTCCCAAAAAATGGCACAAGTTAAAAATGTATCATCATTGGACACGTTAAACTGAAAAGTTGAGGCTGAAATTTATCCTCGGTATTTGTCGGTCGTGTTTAAGGGAAAATTCGGGACGATTTCGGACTTCGCTTTATGAAGTTTGAATAATCGCGGGCTCGAAATTCTAAAATGTAATATAGCTGTTACTAACGGCTGGCTACAAATTCCCGATTGCAACCGAACGCCTAACGGTAATATAGTTAAACAGTTAACTATGAGAAATTCGCTTACCTCTTAGTAGTTGACACGATTCGTCTCTTTCTTGATGACCGCCAACACTGGTGTTACAGTGCTACGGAAGGTAGCTCGGCAAGCCTATTCTGAAAAATTCTGGCTCACCTTCCCTCGTGGCCGAGCCATTTGCGACCGGTCCGTATAGGCCCCATATCGGGAGGTGCCTTTCCGAGAACGGGCGCTGTGTGAAGTGCCAGCAGGGGAGAGCGACCATTACGGGCCGGCCGGAGTGATTGCCCCGGGGCACGGCACCCATGCACGACGCTGCACTGGCGAAGCCCCACGTGCGTTCATTGTTTCCGCCTCTGGTATAAGTGTGCGTGCGCACCGGGGCTTGGCGTGCCAGCTGATATGCCTTCTCGAGTTTTGCATACAGGCGACCCGTACGTTATGTCTCTATACTGGCGCGTGAGCAAACATTTCGCGTGGGGCCAGAGCGCGTGTACTGAGTACGCGTCCCGCGAGGAAGGAGGAACGAGGTTGCATGCGCTTTCTCTGACGAAAGAACGTGTCGGGACGGCGGCGCCGATGGAGGCGCCCGGCCGCTCTTTGTGTTGTCCTCTTCCGGCGGCAGAACCAAGGTTTAAACTGTACAAGAAAACCAAGTGTCGACATTGTGTAGAAACAAAGCACCGAACAAATAGATCACGTGCATTATGTTTGCCAGGACGGTTTGCGTGTAGTTCGAATAACGCGTGCTTGTTAACAAGGGCGCGTCGCTTTAAGTTTTTTCCTGCACATTAATTTCACTTAAGACCTTATAATTCTTTTTTTTTCCAGTTGCGGTAGGGTATTCGCGTCTGGCAATCGGGGGCCAAACTAGGTGTCAGCATTCTCTGGTGTCTCTCCTCGCTATGGACTGCTCCCTGCATTTCTTTAGGTATATATAATTCAATGACTGTTCGCTAGAGCGGCGCGATTAGCGAGTTTTCGAATATGGGGACCCTCTCTTAGGGGGGTAGGGGAAAAGCGGTGCGTCAGTGCGCATGCGCTCTGCCCCCCCCCCCCCTTTTTTTTTTCCCGCCCCTATCCGAAAGGGTCCCCTTGTTCTAAAACTCGATTTTACCTTTTCGTACACGTTACTGTTTGCGGACGACCTAGAGAGTAGTCGATAGGTAGGGTCCCCCTATTCTAAAACTCGCTTTTACTTTTTCGGACGTCGCAGCTTGCGGCTTCTTTGCGACCCTGGCGGTCGCTGTCTTCCAAAAGCGGCTGTCGCGCGCGTGTGTTCGCGATGCTCGGTGGACGCATTGTGTCCCTGCATTGCGAGGCCGCCGCGCTCTTGCACCGTCTCCGGGGGCGCTGGCGCAGCGGGCGCTGTCGACAGTCGGCCGCTAATTAAATCACTTTCTCGTTAACGTCACTTTGTTCCGACGAAGCATCTATCCGCGCCAGACGCCCAGCGCCTGGGCCAACGTCGAGCAGGGGTCGGCCTTTGGCGTCTCCGTTTGTTTGCTCGTTTCTTGGGCGACGCTGACGTAGCAGACCAGCACGAGTTTGGTGTTCCCAGGAAAAAGGGAAACTTGAGTGAGAACATAAGGAAGAGGCGCTGTGGGCGCGGAACGCTCGATGCTGGCGAATCGGTCAATATGAAAGATGGTTTGAGAGAAAGAAAACCCGCGTAACGGCGTTTGTAATTTTGCATAAATGTTGTGGTTTGACCGCAAGGCTTAATAACTTGTTAGCATGTAAAAATCCCAGCGCATCATATCAAGGTGTGCTAAAGGATGGTGTCCTGCAGTCTGGGAATCACCGAGAAATATAGGGCGAATGTCAGTCCCGTTTATACCGCCCCCATTCTTGCTTCCAAGTTGAACAGAGTGGAACAGAACGTTGCATGGACGCAGCACGGCCTTTCTTCTTCTAAAGCTTTGGGCAGCGGCACAGCATTCGTTGAGCTGCTGTAAGGAACGCGGCGGGCGCAACGCTGGGTTCATTCGCCCCGACTTTGCAAATTAACTGAGCGTCTTCTGGTTGGGCTGTTGAGCGATAGGCTTGGATTGCAGGCCGCGCTAGCGACCCTCGTAGGGCCGGTCCGGTCCGTATAGCCATGAATCTTTGTCACTACAAAGCTAAATTGCGATGAATGTTCCACCGTGTGTGGCTGGTTTAGAGCCACCATGAATAATCGCCACTAGAATTAGCTTTGAGGCCGTATTCTATAAGCTGTGCTTATTCCATCGTCCATTTCGCGTCCATTGGGTCCTCTTTCAGTGGTCACTCAGAAATACCCGCGGCTTTCAAGCGTCTGTGGCAATTAAGCGACCCGGACCTGACCATTGGCTGCATATGGCAGCCAGTGGTCAGATCCGGTCACCAGCTGTTGACAGAGCGCTGCGATGTACCTCACCATTGGCTGCATATTGCACCCGATTTTCAGCCAGTGGTATAAGGTCCGGTCGCCAGCCACCCAATGGCCGGGTCGCTTTATTGCCACAGACGCTTGAGAGCCGCGGGTATAACTGGGGGACCACGGACAAGGGAACGAACGGACGCGAAATGGACAACGGAAGACGGACAGCTTATAGAATATGGTCCCTGAAGTGCATTTTCAACAAAAGTAATTTCTGAAGTACAGGTGCGATAGAAAGAAATGTGAACAAGGTCCGGTCGCCAGCCGCCCAATGGCCGGGTCGCTTTATTGCCACAGACGCCTGAGAGCCGCGGGTATATCTGGGTGACCACTGACAAGGGAACGAACGGACGCGAAATGGACAACGGAAAACGGACAGCTTATAGAATACGGTCCCTGAAGTGCATTTTCAACAAAAGTAATTTCTGAAGTACAGGTGCGATAGAAAGAAATGTGAACAAGGTCCGGTCGCCAGCCACCCAATGGCCGGGTCGCTTTATTGCCACAGACGCCTGAGAGCCGCGGGTATATCTGGGTGACCAATGACAAGGGAACGAACGGACGCGAAATGGACAACGGAAAACGGACAGCTTATAGAATACGGTCCCTGAAGTGCATTTTCAACAAAAGTAATTTCTGAAGTACAGGTGCGATAGAAAGAAATGTGAACAAGGTCCGGTCGCCAGCCACCCAATGGCCGGGTCGCTTTATTGCCACAGACGCCTGAGAGCCGCGGGTATATCTGGGTGACCAATGACAAGGGAACGAACGGACGCGAAATGGACAACGGAAAACGGACAGCTTATAGAATACGGTCCCTGAAGTGCATTTTCAACAAAAGTAATTTCTGAAGTACAGGTGCGATAGAAAGAAATGTGAACAAGGTCCGGTCGCCAGCCACCCAATGGCCGGGTCGCTTTATTGCCACAGACGCTTGAGAGCCGCGGGTATATCTGGGTGACCAATGACAAGGGAACGAACGGACGCGAAATGGACAACGGAAAACGGACAGCTTATAGAATACGGTCGCTGAAGTGCATTTTCAACAAAAGTAATTTCTGAAGTACAGGTGCGATAGAAAGAAATGTGAACAAGGTCCGGTCGCCATCACCCAATGGCCGGGTCGCTTTATTGCCACAGACGCTTGAGAGCCGCGGGTATATCTGGGTGACCAATGACAAGGGAACGAACGGACGCGAAATGGACAACGGAAAACGGACAGCTTATAGAATACGGTCCCTGAAGTGCATTTTCAACAAAAGTAATTTCTGAAGTACAGGTGCGATAGAAAGAAATGTGAACAAGGTCCGGTCGCCAGCCACCCAATGGCCGGGTCGCTTTATTGCCACAGACGCTTGAGAGCCGCGGGTATATCTGGGTGACCAATGACAAGGGAACGAACGGACGCGAAATGGACAACGGAAAACGGACAGTTTATAGAATACGGTCCCTGAAGTGCATTTTCAACAAAAGTAATTTCTGAAGTACAGGTGCGATAGAAAGAAATGTGAACAAGGTCCGGTCGCCAGCCACCCAATGGCCGGGTCGCTTTATTGCCACAGACGCCTGAGAGCCGCGGGTATAACTGGGTGACCAATGACAAGGGAACGAACGGACGCGAAATGGACAACGGAAAACGGACAGTTTATAGAATACGGTCCCTGGGCACCTCTTCGTAACTCGTGGCTTTTTATCGTGATTTTCAGCCAGTGGTATAAGGTCCGGTCGCCAGCCACCCAATGGCCGGGTCGCTTTATTGCCACAGACGCTTGATAGCCGCGGGTATATCTGGGTGACCACTGACAAGGGAACGAACGGACGCGAAATGGACAACGGAAAACGGACAGCTTATAGAATACGGTACCTGGGCACCTCTTCGTAACTCGTGGCTTTTTATCGTGATTTTCAGCCAGTGGTATAAGGTCCGGTCGCCAGCCACCCAATGGCCGGGTCGCTTTATTGCCACAGACGCGTGAGAGCCGCGGGTATATCTGGGTGTCCACTGACAAGGGAACGAATGGACGCGAAATGGACAACGGAAAACGGACAGCTTATAGAATACGGTCCCTGGGCACCTCTTCGTAAATCGTGGCTTTTTATCGTGATTTTTTTTTTTTGGCACGGCCGGTATATTACTGCGCTTGAGCCAGCGTATTAAAAAAAATGGCCGTTCAAAGTTCTTCTTGTTCTTTTTTTGCAGCAGTATACTTCCGCAACATTCGTCGGCGCACGCCGGGCCCTTGCTATACTTTTCTCAGTGAGTTCAGGCACTTACTTCATAGGCGTGGTGAAAATCGCACAATCTTTGAAAGGTCAGAAACAGTCTCTGCATGCGTCATAGTGGCCGCATGGCTATTCATCCGCCTTCACTTTCTCTGTTCTTTGTTCTTTAAAGTAAATCAGCTCACAGTCACTTGCCTTCTGCCGTGGCGCGTCTCATGCTTATGAAAAGAAGTTTCAAGTTCAAATGTTTTTGAAGCATATCAAGCGCCAGAGTTTTTAGCGCCTGTTCTATCCTGCTTTTGTGTCGCCTTTTTTTTTGCGCTATGTTCTAGAGGCAAAACCAATTATCCCAGCTTTCTGTTGTTCTATGATTTAAAAAAAAAGTTTCACGATGCCTGCTGCTATAAAATAAGCGCCACCGGTACCGGGAAAATGTATAGATGTATAAAAGAAACATATAAAGCCGTTCCAGGTTGGGAATCGCGCCTTTGAAGAAGCTTTCCATGATGCTTACCTATATTATTAATGTTGTGGCGCGGGAGGCTTGCTGTCGTGTGCACGTCTGGGAGAATTACTTCACCTCCAGCTTCCACAAATTAGGGGTTTTCGTTTTTCCAAAATGAGCCAAATTCTGAAGCCGGAACCATGCAAGTTTTTTGTCTTCTATATTACGTTCGCCGAGAAATAATGTAGGTGGTTACAGTAAACCACATGGTTTTAGTATACAGCTAGTCGTAATTAATTCTATTCGGCCACTTCTAAAAAGAGGGAGAGAGAGAGAGGGGGTGGCCTCGCTGCGTGCTCTTTTTTGTTTTCCTTTGCATGCATTCTAGGCAGTAAGATACAAAGCCAAACCAGGTAGGCCTCCTCAGCGCCTTTTGAAAGCTGATGGGGGGGGGGGGGGGGGGGGGTGTTCTGTGGCTAAAATGCTGAAAACACCTCGGCTGAAAGATTTGTGGCGGTTCCTTTTCAGGATCGAAAGGACCTGTAGGCGCGCCAGAATCTTGCAGGAAGTACGCAAAAGGAAAAAAAAAAGTTGCAGTAAACAGAGTACAAGATAACGACACTGTCACGCTTAGTGACTATACTGCGCATGCTGTGAGGACAAGAAGTCCACTATTCAAATATGGTCCAGGTTGCGTGAAATCAGCGAGACGTCCCGTGAGCAATAGAAATAAAATTTTCCTCCAATCCTCATGGTTTATGAAAGGTTCTCTGCCAAAACATTGAATGTGAAAGGCTGCGCTTATGTTGTTCTTTCTTTATGTTGGACAAGGATGTCGGCTAATAAATATTCGGAATGAAATGGTCTAACTATATACGGCGTCATATCTGTAAGAGCTACAGGCCGCTTTTATGTAAAATTATTACAAAGATGCCCTCGTAATTTTTGCTCTAAAGCATTGTGGTAGCTCATATTACATGTGTAAGAAAAAATACCTATTGTAAAATATCCGCGGAAGTTAACCGATTGGTGTGTGTAATACTTTTGCTTTTTCTCGATTTCTGTTGACTTGCATTTGGCTCATTAAAAAAAAAAAAACTCCTCAAGTGTTGACTTTATTCTCACGCCACATCAGTGGACTTACGCTGGAAAGGGTTATTTTCTTACTTTTCTTTCGGTCTTATACAGCCCGCACTCTAAGCAGAAAGGAGCAACAAGGGAGTAACCCGTCCTTTTATAGAAAGGGAGTACTCTATATGACAGCTTACTACTGCCTTTTCACTCCCATATGGGCGTGCGTATTCGTGTTTTAAATGTACTGCAAGACTAGCGGGAAAAGCGAGACATTTTTGTTGAACATCTTTGTTTCCTTTGTTTCACATTCGGGGTCTGTTCCACGCACTTATACGACCACTGTTTGTCGATGGCAATGCCGGTCAACATTTCTCCCTTCGTCTGCTTCCCATAAGGAGACTGGGGACAGTTTCCTTGAGCACTTCTCAGTCGGGAATTTATTTCCCTCAGCCTCGAGTATTTTATTATCTTTCCCTCTTTCATCTGATCCCGCTTTCTACGTGGGGTCGATGGGTGTCGTTCGTTTTGCGTCCTTTTTCAACTGACACTGTTTCTTGAATGCTCGGTGTTAATTTGAAAAGAAATCGCAGCGCTTTTCATTCAAGACCACTCTGGGGAGATGTGGTGGCATGATTATGTATGTCGTGGCTCCTGCATGGCCTATGGACTGGGGAAGTCTCGCCGTGTGTCGTTTTAGAAAGTTGTCCATGAGAGAAGGTGCAGCTCGTCTTACTGCTGAACAGCACGTGCACGAGTATGTTGCATGGTTGCTGTTCATGAATTTAGTGTGCATATGCAGCCTCAACTCACCCTGTCCTTGCTCGCGTTCGGACGAGCGTGTGTTATCGCCAAGTATTTATTGCGGTTCGTATGCCACCGTTCGTATGTCCGTCAGCCACCGGCAGTTTGTTCAGGCCATGAGGGAGATACACGGTTTAGTATATCGCCATGATTGACATCTCTGTAGGAGAGCCGGCAGCAGGTCATGTGGAGTTGGTGCAAGGGGAATAAAAAAATGTACTCCGGGACAGCATCTCGCGGCTATCGCTAGCTCTGACAAAGGGGGCACGCTGGACGGAACGAAACGTAGTGTAAAACCCACAGCTCGTTACTTGCATGTTGGCCACATCCATGCTTGAGCGTGCTGTACAGCTTACTTGCACTTACGTGATATGTGCAGAGCCATGAAAACTCTGCGCACCGATCGATGCATTTTTCCCGAGTGGGCGGAAGCCGCCATGCCAGCGCGTATCCATTTTGGCGCACCGGGGAGAAAGAGCAAGTTACCACAGGTGATGTTGCGTAATGTTGCGTTGTTGGTGCGGCGCGCGATCAGCGGCCGTTATATGACAAAGAAACACAAGACCTGCAGTGTGGCGGCTTGTAAGGAAACAAAGAATTGTGCTGCCAGCATTTTGGTGCAGGCATGTCGAATGAGAGGAAAGAGACACTGAATCTAATGCGCATTTAAGTTGAAATTTTTCGGCACGTTTATCGTTCACATTCCAGTGTTGGTCTCGCGCGGCAGGAACTGTAACTTGGAGAATGTGACTGTGGCGCCCCTCACCTTGCGTCGGTACGAGGACGCGCATTTAACCTGCGCGATAGGGGTGCTTCTCTGTTGCGCTGAATGGCTTGAAATTCCGCAGAAATACGAAAAACTCGATGCCTTAAAGTTTGAGGATGCGCACTGTCCCAAGTGGGCGAAAGTTTAATCGAACGGGACTCAGCGCGTCGGACTAATGGTTGAACAAGGCTGTTTCTTGGGTTGCTCATGATTTTGACAAAAAAAGAAAGCGCACAAGGAGACGGGGACACGCGAGAGAGACAGTACAAAGCGTTCAGCCTTTGCTCCTGCCCTTGGGCTGCCCCGCCCCGCGCTGCCAAGTTCGTGGAAGAGGAAATCGCCGCCGCCCCGGGAGAGACGTGGTATCAGTGGTCGGGTCCACGCCGGGCCAGTCACCTCGATATCAACTCGGACCGTAAGCGCTAGAGTTGACCGCGAACGCCGCTGGCGCAGCTGCGATAAGGGCCTTGTGTTTGTGCATGTTGGCATTTGTGCGTGGGCGGGCGCGCGACACTTGTGCTGGAGCGGCTCTCTATCGGCCTCGAGCCGTGTATGGGCTGGCGGGGCCCCGCCACTGCTCGCGCCTATCTGTCGCTGCTCCCGTTCCCTGGCTCGTTCGATATCGGCCGGGCGCCCCTGTCAGCTGGAGGCAGCCACCTCTTGATAGAAACAAACCAGAGAGTGAGGTTGGAGCTCTTGATAACTGCCCGGTCAGGTGCTGGTGTCTGAGCACTCGTGACTGATATCCCGGTGTCCCGAGATGAACTTGAGTGTCGAGGAAAAGGCGGCTGGTAGCCGAGCATGCTTTTACTAAGATTTTGATATCACGGTCTCCCTCTCCTTTTTCGGCGGACTTTTTGCGGCAGAAACTGCAAAACACGTGTTAATTCCGTGGTGAAACAAGTTTTTCCTCTGGTTCTCAAGCTGACGTATTATTGCGAGACGCCCCTGGAAACGGATAAGCCAGCAGAACATTCGTAGGTTCACATTCGTGTGCTATCCTAGCTCGCTTTGATGTCTGCATTTGGAGGTGTTACGTTTAATAATTTACGTTGAATGTAGCTGCGCTATGGCGTGTCTTTTACTCCTCAGAGCGATTGAAAGCTCCAATGGTCAACTTAATGCATTAGTCAGCGAAAGTAAACGCTGTTCTAAGTAAACGTCACCTGACGTACTTTAACATGGAATGCGTCCTGTCTAGTGTTCGTCTAGAATCATGTATGTCGCGCACCCTATATTTCGCGTGCATATGGCCTGCTGTTCTGTAAATGAAGAGTGTGCGACTAGATGCACAGATTATCTTATGACGTTGCCGCAGCGTTACCGCACGTTGCGTAGTTACGTTCGTGGTTATAGAAACGCGGGGATTTTTTATTTTTTCGATTGCAAAACTGTGAGCGGGGAGGATCTGACAGACGGAGCTGAGTGACAGGCGGAGCAGCGACGGAAAGGTGCGGTGACGCCATTCGCGGTCTGTCGCTTCCTTTCTTTTTTTCCCGGTATTCGCGTGTGAGTCAGAGAGCGTCAGTGCGCCGCACCCTGTCTGCGCGTAGAGCTTGAGCGACAACAAGCGGGCTTCCAGCCGAGGCCCGGCTAAATGTTTTGCAGTTTGGAAATGGAAACGACAACCCTGACGCCTTGGCTGATACTTGATGTAGCAGCTTAAAGGAATCATATTCTTAGCGGTAAGAAACAGACACAACACCAAGCTACACACACACACAGGACACCCGCTAGTGTCCTGCGGGTGTCCTGTGTGTGTGTAGCTTGGTGTTGTGTCTGTTTCTTACCGCTAAGAATATGATTCCTTTAAGCCGTTACCAACTAGCCCAACTTAATGTTTTAATGATGTAGCAATTTTGTGGTCATTACGCCATTAGTGGTGGAAAGCAAGATATGCGTATGCTTTTATTTTTTTTGTATATGTAAAAACATTGCCTTTTCTACAGACGGTGTAAAAGTATAACTCATGTTAGTGATAATTAGAAGGGTAATATATTGATAACTGGAATATATGTATACTGAGTGTCTCGAGCTTGATGGCAGCCGAATACTGTCTGTCAGAGAACTGCCGGCCTGTCTGCCGTGCATTTTGGTGTAGGCGCGGCGTAACGATCCCTGCATATATGTCCCATACTCCTCCGCACACCCTGGACTCCAGTCCTTTGCTAGTCGACACCTCTGTGCACCGTGCTATATATATATATATATATATATATATATATATATATATATATATATATATATATATATATATATATATATATATATATATATATATATATATATATATATATTCAAAACAAATTATGACCGCGAGAGCTGTGAATCGTACCTGATTCACAAATTTAACACAGTCTCGAGCGGCATTAACGAAACAGTAGGCCGGCTATCATGTTTACACACTCAATAGATGTAACAAAAAGTTATCCCAGACTCCTAGAATAATAATTATCCCAGACTATCAAAAATAATTATCCCAGACTCATAGAACGGGCGGCAGCATGCATAACAAGCATAGCTTCCGGCGTGTTTTCCTTTTTTCACTTGCATTGTCCCCAGTTTTTTCACTTGCATTGTCCCACATTTACTGCTATTTTCTTTCCCCTTTTTATTATTATTCTAATCTTGTATTGTCGCGCATTGTATTATATTGTCACCCATTTGCTGCTATCCCCCCTCATTTTTTTGCTGTCATGTCGGTCTTCGCTTCATAATTGATGAATTGTTTACTCCGAATGGTCATTTGTCTTGCGGTAGATTGTACTTCCGACTCATTGCAGTTCGTTTCTGGTGTTGGATTTATTGTTAGCCTTGTCTTTTGTCTGTATCTGTATGCGTGTGTACGGAGTGCCCTTCTAAGGATTTATTAGGAACTTGTATTATTTGATTTCTCTCGTGTTGCCACAACCCTTGTCTGAATGGATATTTCCAAGTCTTGTACAATGGCTCTTCTTTCCTTTTTTCCCCTAATTTTCTTTCTTTTTCTTATTCTTTTTGTCTCTGTGTTTTTGTTTCTTTTTTCTCTTCTTTCTTTAGAGGCCTCGTTGGCATTCCTCTTTACCCCCATCCCTTCCCCCCTACCAGTTCCTCTGGAATGTTGCCTTCTGCATGTACAGGGGTCAAGCCCTTCACGCTTGTCACCAAAATACGCCCTTCACCCCTTTCCAAAGCAGCCCTGAGGTGGTGGGAAAGAATCACCCCCTTTTTTATATTTTTATTATCTTAATCTTATTGTTCTTTTGTTATTTAAGAAAAATCGGCCTCTCCGGACAACCTGCACCGATTCTCTCTCTTCCTTTGTTTAAAAAAAAAAGTTCTTCCTGGTTTCTTCCCTCCCCCCCTAGTGTTCTGAACTCGTGCTTTTCTGTAAACTTGTAAACTTTGTACCTCGCGCATTCTCT
This sequence comes from Amblyomma americanum, assembly GCF_052857255.1. Lineage (NCBI taxonomy): Eukaryota > Metazoa > Arthropoda > Arachnida > Ixodida > Ixodidae > Amblyomma > Amblyomma americanum. Next base: position 410,921,231 of record NC_135497.1, read on the forward strand.
ATAAAAACTGCGTGTTTCAAACGCTGTACTACACTCGAAAAAGGCTGGTCCCCCAGCCGAAACGTCGTGAATTAAATCCTGTTATGTTTCTTAAATTTCTGCTGATATATATATATATATATATATATATATATATATATATATAAAAGGTCGGTCGCACGGATCCGGTAAACATATAAGCAGATGGATTAGACACACGGGCGCAGCTGCAGATGCAGTAGGCGTCTCTTTTAGCTGCCACGAATATATCTCGCGCGAAAAGCCGCAGTCGGGGAGTGCCACCTCCATTGTTTCGTCCGATAGCTGCTCGCATTATTTGCGCTTCTTGGGAGCCCTGGCGCATACCTGTTTCGAGGACTGCGCGCGTACGTGTGTTACGAGGAATGTGCCGGTGTTGCACGACTGTTTCTTTGTTACGGCTGGCTAAATCTCGAGGGACATGTGAACGATTTGCGGCTCAGGCAAGTATTACCGTATCCACTCGGGTTATACCCGCACCCCGCCTTTGGGACGCATGAATCAGGGAAAAAAGATAGGAACGAAACCGTCACGACTCAGTTCCTCAGTGCTCTGCTGGATGGCGCTAGCTGCTTTTTCACCGTCCATCTTCGTCATTGCCGTTGCTGCTCGGCCATTGGCCCGACTGCCCAATCACGCGACCCTGCTCTTGAAGTCTCCAGAACGTGTAGCGCGCGTTGTGCCTTGCGTAACCTTGTCTCAGTAGCGTTGCGGTGTCGTGTTGCGGACTTTGCTGTCGTGCGCGAACCGTCGGGTAGGCCTGACGTCGCTCACTCTGACCGTCACGCTTCAAGTGATCGGCTACGCCAAGGAACAACACGATGTTCGGGCGCAAGAACGCACGGGGGCACACAGTAGCTAGCTGATGAGGAAAAGTCATCGAACAGCAGGAATTGTGAATAAAAATGTTTGCTGCTTGTCGCCAGCTATTGCATCACTCTGAACGTTGTACAGTGTTTCTACAGGTAGTCTACGATGCATCAATGTCTTCTTCGTGAGGGCCCGCACCCGGATGAAATTCGGAAAAAAAAGCGCGGGTTTTGCAAGAGTAAATATGGTATTCCACTCCCCGTCCCCTCGCCCTGTCATATTTCTGGTAGCCTATTCCCGAAATAGTGCCTCGAGTCGTCTCTCGTCTTTCATGTCTGTAGGAAAGAAAACACTGCCGTTGAGGATGGCAATCATCACGAAAGGCTTGCCTGAAAGTTGATGACTAATAAACTCGGGCGCATACGTACAGGGCTCGTAAAAATTTATCAGGTCTCCAGGTCTGCTTTTCAGCCGTACACTTTGGCTCTTACGGCGCCTATGAAGGTGCCCAGAAGTGAGCATGCTCTACTTCTGCCCCCAGCGGAGATTTTGGTTTGGTTTATGGTGTATGGGGGCTTGACGTCCCAAAGCGACTCAGGCTATGTGGGACGCCGTAGTGAAGGGCCCCGGAAATTTCGACCTCCTGGGGTTCTTTTACCTGCACTGACATCGCACAGTACACGGGCCTTCAGAATTTCGCCTCCATCGAAATGCGACCGCCGCGGCCGGGATCGAACCCGCGTCATTCCGGTCAGCGGCTGAGAACCGCAACCGCTGAGCAACAGCGGCGGCCAGAGATTTCGGGCTTCTGGGGTGTCATCAATGCCCCACTACGCATCTCAGAAGGAGACCCTGTTGCCTGGGAACTTTTGACGCACCCTGCACATTGGGCAGCTGAATGCACGAGCTTCCTTCGCCCAGCGTCAGAGAAAAGCATCGCATTTGTTGGTAGCACAAAAAGGAAACGTGTGCCCAGGTAGATCTCTTTCGCGCTATACGGGAGCGCACCAGCACGCCCTCAATCGCGACTCAACCCGTGACTGGTGTCAGCCGCGGTGAAACAGGCTGGGGAAGCACCCAACGACGCATACGTCCGAGCATTAGCGCAGCACTGAGAGAGCGAGAGAGAGAGAGAAAGAAAGGAACAAAGAAAGGAAAATCGCAGAACCTTTACGGGTTTCAAAGGGGAATGATCCAACGTTAGCTGGCTTTTGATACCGAAGAAGCGGCTACATATTACATTATATACTATGAATCATACATTAGGCCACCGCAGCGGTGGCTTTTAGGTTAGCGCATCCGCCTCGTATTCGGGAGGTGCTGGGAGAAGCGCGAAATGCTGGGCGGGATGTGCCATCGGCTCGTTTGTCAGAGGTGCAGTTTTAGCCACGGGTGCCCGGCAGTGGGCTTGTGGACGCCGGCGCCAACGCCGCAAAACTGCAGAACAGCTAACGCTAACCACAGTGGAGGCTGAGGGTTACTAAATCCACCTCGTATGCGAGAGTTGATTGGAAGCGACGTGCGGGCGGTGCTGAGCTCGCAGGCTGGATATGCATTCTCGCCGGTGGGTTCCCAGAGGGCTGTGCGGGCGGCGACGCTTCTTGAGCAACGAGCTAACAATTGTCTGTGGTTTAGCTCTGGTTAACCCAAGCCGAATTGCGAAAGCTTCGTTTCCTAGGCACGTCGTCTACGCAGCGTCTTATTCCGACGCTCTCTAGAATTCAAAGCGGTCTCTTCCGCAGTTGGAAGAGTCACAGGGAGGTGTCACTCCTTCTAGCCGCATCTGCGTTACGACGCTTCTCGAGTCTTGCGGCGCGTTCTTCTGGCGTCTCTTGCTCGCTTCGTTCTGTCGTTGTTTCGTCTCCTTCGCGCTCTCCATAACGACTACTATATGCACGCCGTTTAGCTAAACGTTGTTCTCGCTCTTCATCCGTTTCTTCCGCACGCCGCCGCTTCTTAGCTGCAGCACATCGTCGCAGCTTCACCTTATACACATCATCCGACATACCGTGGGGGATTCGCTGGGACGACTGCGACGAGCCGAGTTGGGGGGCCGCTTTTCCACGGCTGGTATGACGTCACGTAGAGCGAGCGCCTCCCCCACGGCAGCGGCGCGTGGAGGATTCGCTGGGACGACTGCGACGAGCCGAGTTGGGGGGCCGCTTTTCCACAGCTGGTATGACGTCACGTAGAGCGAGCGCCTCCCCCACGGCAGCGGCGCGTGGAGGATTCGCTGGGACGACTGCGACGAGCCGAGTGGGGGGGGCCGCTTTTCCACAGCTGGTATGACGTCACGTAGAGCGAGCGCCTCCCCCACGGCAGCGGCGCGTGGAGGATTCGCAGGGACGACTGCGACGAGCCGAGTTGGGGGGCCGCTTTTCCACAGCTGGTATGACGTCACGTAGAGCGAGCGCCTCCCCCACGGCAGCGGCGCGTGGAGGATTCGCTGGGACGACTGCGACGAGCCGAGTGGGGGGGCCGCTTTTCCACAGCTGGCATGACGTCACGTAGAGCGAGCGCCTCCCCCACGGCAGCGGCGCGTGGAGGATTCGCTGGGACGACTGCGACGAGCCGAGTTGGGGGGCCGCTTTTCCACGGCTGGTATGACGTCACGTAGAGCGAGCGCCTCCCCCACGGCAGCGGCGCGTGGAGGATTCGCTGGGACGACTGCGACGAGCCGAGTGGGGGGGCCGCTTTTCCACGGCTGGTATGACGTCACGTAGAGCGAGCGCCTCCCCCACGGCAGCGGCGCGTGGAGGATTCGCAGGGACGACTGCGACGAGCCGAGTTGGGGGGCCGCTTTTCCACAGCTGGTATGACGTCACGTAGAGCGAGCGCCTCCCCCACGGCAGCGGGGCGTGGAGGATTCGCAGCGACGACTGCGACGAGCCGAGTTGGGGGGCCGCTTTTCCACAGCTGGTATGACGTCACGTAGAGCGAGCGCCTCCCCCACGGCAGCGGCGCGTGGAGGATTCGCTGGGACGACTGCGACGAGCCGAGTGGGGGGGCCGCTTTTCCACAGCTGGCATGACGTCACGTAGAGCGAGCGCCTCCCCCACGGCAGCGGCGCGTGGAGGATTCGCTGGGACGACTGCGACGAGCCGAGTTGGGGGGCCGCTTTTCCACAGCTGGTATGACGTCACGTAGAGCGAGCGCCTCCCCCACGGCAGCGGCGCGTGGAGGATTCGCTGGGACGACTGCGACGAGCCGAGTTGGGGGGCCGCTTTTCCACAGCTGGTATGACGTCACACATAGGTCACGCTAAAGGTCAATGGTGGATTCTCCGGGACGACGGCCAACAGCGGAAACCCCGAGCAGTGTTGCTTTCGCAATAAATCAGCTAACGCTGGAAAAAAGTGATGGAGCGAGACAGCCGCTTTCTTACGGCAAGCCGGGTAGGCGAGTCCATAATAGTTATAGCATATCGTTACCGTGTTTACGGTATCGTTTACCGGGCTCGGCTATAGCCACATCTACGCATGCGTTGCCATCCTCGATAATGGCCGCACACGCGCAGATGTGGCTATAGCCGAGCCCGGTAAACGGTAACGTAAACAGGGTAAAGACATGCTATAACTCTTTAATGCGCCGTATAACGTCGGGCTGATATACGGAGTCGCATATGTCCCTCCGCACTCCCTCGCCGGCATTGAGCACGTACCTCTGGTGTCAGTACCTTGTGTCGTTGTTTTGTGGGGAGACTCAACGGAGCGGACGCTTGCCGCCGTAGTGTGTGTGGTGCCCAACGAAGCTCGCGCCAACAGAAAATTTCGCTCGTCGCCCGGAAGTCCCCCACGCGATTGGCCAATCAGAGCCCCACACAGCCGTTTCCGGTTTGTCCATGGTTTGTTACGGGTACATCTCACGAAACCCTACCTGCGCGTCATCTTGGTCATCGCCATCGTCGAGAAAATATTTGCTTTTGTAGCTGCGAGGCAGACCGGCATGATTTAAATAGTGAAAACAATGTACTGGTTGGTTACGGAGGGCTAACAGTATTTGGAGCGGGCTACGCGAGCGGGCGTACTGCAGGGAGAGATGCGTGTCGAGCCGCGGGTGCCGCGCTCGATCCACCGGGTCGCTGGGCTCCAACTGTATATACGTGCAGAAACACTCGCGGCGCGCATTCTCACTGGTAAATTATAGTTTGCTCACTTACAATCAGATTGCGGTGACCGTTTATGGGAGTGTTTTTACTAAGCCAGAGTGCACAGGCACCGAGCGAAAGCACACCTCCCCCGCGAACCCGTGATGTGACTTCGTCTCCGCAGGCACGCCGTTGGTTATCTCCACTGCCGCTACACCGCTGCCGTAGAGGAAATATTCCTTTGGCCCTGACTATGAGGCACACTGCCAAAATTTTAAGAGAGAGAACAGGTTACGGGCGTGTTTCTATGCTTGAGTGCGCAAAGCACGGAGTCCGCTGCGCACGTCGCGGGTGCGCGTCGCCTGCCGCCTTCGCTTGCATGGAGGCTGCCCACAAGCGACGGAGCAAGCGTCGCCGTGCAGCCTCGTCGCGTCGCTCGCTCTTTGGCGCACATGGAGCTACCAAGCTTAAACCGCAGTAACTGTGCCTGCTTATGGCGGCCGATTCACCCGCTGTGCGGACGCCGTCTGTGCTTGCATATCTTTGGTGTAATGTTGCGCCGTCGCTCATTGTGCGCAACCACTGACCTTTTAGAAACACCGCCCAGTGCGGGCAGCCTGAGCGATAAACAAAAAGGGGGCGTTGAGCAAAGGCGTAGTAATAGAGTGCGTGCAAAGGTTGTTGAACCGGTGCGAGCTGACGGCCATGCATTTGCAGGTGCAGACGGAAGTAAATACAGCTCCGAAGCTGCGGCGTTCCAAGCCCACACAGGTGTGTGTTCGGAGATACGGTGCATATATGTTACTCTTTCAAGCTTCCTGCCGAAGCGAAACTAAATTTGGTTTTCGAACACGGACTAGACGCGGTTCCATTGGCTTATATATAAGTCTATTATAGCTGTGCCTGCAGATGCGAGCTTCTTCCCTCTCCTCATTTAGTCATTTAGTTTTGCCTTTTGTTTTCGCCAGTGCTACTGTTTTGGAGCGTGCCAGTATACGGAGGAGAAAGCACGCACGTAACCTAGACTCCCCCTCTCGGTGTAAAAAAGCTGCTATTAATGGCTGTTAATGACCAATAATGGCTATTAAGTATGGCTATTAATGTTTCATAAGACAGGCGCGAACGCAATTCACGCTGTGCCTGCCTGCGCATTTGCTGGGGTGGCTTGGTGGCTCCTCTGTACTTCTCTGCCTTTTCAAATCATTAAACATATCTCTCTCTCCTCTGTGCAGCTATAAATCTAGTCGTGGTGTAAAGGACCTGTATTTAGGGCAGAAATACATTCCTTCAATCGTCCTAAATTCGCCAAATCATTTTTCCCATTCGGTTCTTTTTTTTCTCTCTCTGTCACCCCTCCAAGATGCAGTCAGCGCGCACTGACCGCTCACTGACGCTTTTCATCTGCTCTTCAGTTTCCCCGAATGTGGACACGCCGATTTCACCCGGCCCAACTGATTCCTCTGAACTGCCAAGCCGGGTGATCCTTAAATACGTATCTAAGCGGCGTGGTAGAACAAACTGAGCAAAGTCTAGTTTTATTTCTGCATTCAGCTTGAAAGAGTATTATGGGGCTCATTCGTCTAGTTAAAAACAGTGGGAATGTAAAAGGATCGAAAAATTAAGTGTCCCAACCCGTGCCGTTAGGTATAACTAGGGGCTTTGCGATTTCAACCGAAAAAAAAACGATAAAAATAGGCCAAATTTAGTTTTTGAAATTGGGTTTTAGCATAAAAAGGTCAGTATTTTTGGCAGGCTAGGCACAGCTAGCTGGCTGTTGAGTACGAGTTACACTCAGTAATAATAATGTTTTTTTTTTGGGGGGGGGGGGAAGGAAATGGCGCAGTATCTGTCTCATATAGCGGCGGACACCTGAACCGCGCCGTAAGGGAAGGAATAAAGTAGGGAGTGAAAGAAGGAAGTAAGGGGTGCCGTAGTGGAGGGCTCCGGCATAATTTCGACCACCTGGGGATCTTTAACGTGCATTGACATCGCACAGCACACGGGTGTCACCACTTCGCGCAGCTTTGCGTGCGCTTTCAGACGCCCTTAGAGCGTGTGGGGGTAGCGGTCTCGGTCACAGAGGAGATGCCCTCGACTCAGCGTAGCAAGCTCAGCCGGAGACCAGCTACCAAATGACAAGGGGGTTGGTCGTTTGGTGCCCAGCTTTCGCCGGTCGCAAGCCAGAGAGTCGGAGCCAAAGGTTCACAAAACAAAACAGTTTATACAGCTAAGAGACGATACAGAGGTATTTACAATCACTCGTACGAGCACATACAAATAGATTCACAAATACAATGCAACTCATGCAAAGTCACAATAGAGAGAGATACAATTCAACTAAACCTTTGCACCTAAAGTGCACTAACACACCGAGAGACAAACAACCAAAACACGATTTGTTCACCGGGCACTGCGGCAGTCCGACGACCTGAGGAGCTCGACGGGGCCGATCCGCAGACTGGCGCACGTTGCCTCGCTGGTCCGTCCGTGGCTGGTCGAGTGGTGTTCTCCCGGGAGTCGAGCGGGCGCGCTTCTCGGAAGCTTAAACGGCGGCTCGGGCTAACCGGCAGTGGTTGCAGCCCCTCATTTATAGGCGCGGACCGCGTCTGTTTGTTCTTCGCGCCAAGGCAGGCGCGCACATACACGCAGCTTTAACCGCACAAACTCCTCCTCCTTGCGCCGGGCGCGCGACCCCATTGGTTGAGCGCGGAAACCACCTTCTAGAACAATCTAGGTCATGCTCGGCACGCTGAGTCATCGGCGCCGGAGCGAAGGGGGGAGGGTATCACTTTGGCGTGCAGAATGTTACACCCTTTCCGTCGATAACAACAAGCAAAAACTTCTCCAACATTCGAGAAGAATCGACGACGCCCGTGTCTATGTTTACTTTGGCGCCCCGACGGCGAGCTGAGTGAACAGCACCGTTCGCTCCGGTGGTGCTTTTGTTTCACTTTACCGCGCGCAGCCTCGATTGCTTAGGCGCAGCGGCGGTTTTTTCGAACATGCGCCGAATTTTGTGACAACGGGCGCCTTAGCGTTTTGCCTCCATAAAAACGCAGCCTCCGCGGTAGGGTTCGAACCCGGAGTTACACTCAGAGTTGTAAATTAACTGAGTAGGTGGCATTGTTGGATAAGCTGCGCAGTTTAGCCATTTTTCTGATTGTTTACACTCCTCTGCAGATCGGGAAGCACCACCCTCTCGCCGCCTGCTAGCTAAGCGCTGTTCACTGTGACCCTCCGCTAAGACTAGCTAGTCGGTTTCAATAGGTTTGTCAAGTGCAAGGAGGACAATAACGCGAAGCCATGCACAGTCATCGTGGAAAGTATCGTGTTCGGGCTACCGCGACGATTCAGCCACAGTTCCATCGCTGCCATCAACGCGCAGGCCAAGTGATGCCCCGCCCTATCGCTCAGCCAATCGCGACAACCCGAAGAAAATTTGTCAACCTAGCTCTTAGAAATACATTCCACTTCCGTTCTTGACTGCGGCTGTCTCATTACACTTGCGTTTATTTTTTAATGACGAAATCAATTCCTTCTACAAGAACACCTCCAAGTGCAAAATTACTGGTAAATTATGTTAACTACTGGCTAACGAACTGCTCATGCTAACAGAAATGCCGAGACAGACACCAAGTGGCTTTTGACCTCATAGAATTGCCACATTAGATCACAGAAGAAAGTCAGTAATTCATTCGTCGAAAATAATATTCGCCGAAAAAAAAAAAAAACGAAACTTGCACTCTGAAATAAACACCGAAAAAACTCCGCCCAACTTTGGAAAAAAAAAAAAACCCGAAAAGTCAGCCCCTATGTATAACGGTTTAGGGGGCAACTACATAAAGTAGTTTGGGCAAAATAAAAAGAAAAAAATAATATTGCCCCGCCCGAGGGGGTCAATTACATAGATTATATTAGGACTAAAAAGAATTAAGAAATATGTGTCCCAGCCAAGCCAGATACAACTCAAGGGCAAAGCGGCGTACGCCGCTCTAAGGAGGCCCTCCAGCCCATGGCGCCGCCCGGTTTTTGTGACGTCGCTGTTAATCCAACTTTACCGTGTTTAATCCTCTTGAACCTGAATGTCTCCGCGATGTCACGCTAGCGGGCGCAAGGGGATTACGCACGACGTCATGATAGCCGGTCCGCGCCATATGCTGGAGGGTCTGCTTTGAGAGGCATTCGCCGCTTCTTTCTTGAGTTTTATCTGAGTGCAGTATAGTGTTTTAGGTTAGAGACCACTAATACATGTTTAAATAAGTTCTTTTATTACAGTGTTTGTTCACTCACTCCTTTTGGAGTTTCAGTTCCACTGCCGCTAGCACATGTCACTGCCATTTGGTTCTAGACAGCATTGACATGGGTCGCGAAAGCGCGCCCATGCCAATTGATCGTGTATCAGACGCCCTTTTGTGTACTTCTAACCCTTTTCATGTCCATGTGCGGATTAAAAAACACTGCTGCTCTTTAAGCGTGGTACTGAGTTCGCTTTGGTGCGAGTATGTGTTGACGTTTGTGTGTTCTGTGCTTCCTTATATGTCCCTGATACGCCAGCATGTCCACGACAACGCGCTCCGTGCGGCTAAAGTACCGTTCGGCTGTACACGTTCATTTACGCCTGCATGTCGCCATTTCGTTCGCACTGGTGACTATTCAGGTGCGCGGAAATCGGAGTGACCGCAGAATAATCCCGCGTCTCTGTCTGCGGGATGCCTGGTGAACCGTATGTGTTGGTACTCTGCACTGAGGAACTGTCGCCGTGGACACCTGAACTGCGCCGCTGCGAAAGGGATGGATGAGAGTCTGAAAGCATGGAGGAAGTAAGAGTCGACGTGGAGGCCGGCTGCGGGGGAATTTCGACCACCCGTGGTTCTTTGACCACCCCTGACATCGCGCAGCGCACCGTCATCTTTGCATTTCGCCTCCATCGAAATGCGGCCACCGCGGCCGGATTTTGGTCCCGCGCCTGCGTTAAGGGGGCCAATCTAGCCACCTTACCCTCGTGCTGAGCAGTCAGACACGGAGCCATTGCGGCGGTTGGACCGTAAGCTGAGCCGGAAAGGACACGCCTTTGCTTCCCGCACTCGTCGCCCCGACCTGTTTTCTTCTTGCGCGCAGTCCGGTCGCACGCCTACGCGACTGCACTGAATGCATTGCCCGGCAATCATCTTGCGCCCGCTGCTTCGAGGGGCTGCCAAAAGCAGGGGCCGATGTCGGCGCGTTTACATATACCTCAACAGCGCACGTCCCCGGTGGGGACGCCGAGCCGTGCAGACTGCAGCTGCCGTTGCGTCACCTACGGAGGACCTCTCCGCCGTAGTACCACACTTTCCTTCTGGCTGCTGCTGTCGCTCTGTGGGCTGTCTGGAGGCGGGTACGCTGTTTTACTCCCGGGCGCTCCTCAAGAAGCTTAACGGCGTAGAGTGTTGCGGAAGCTTAGGACGCCAGGCGGGTTTCCCTAATATATAAAATCTGGCGTGCATTCCACTTGTTGGAGGAAGCGGGTATTTTTGCGTTGTGCAGGCTCAGCCTGCGCTGATCGACGTTGCGGGCACTTGAGCATGTCAGCGTTCTCCACTTTCGCATCTGCCTCGTGTTTCACTGGTCGCCGCATTTGTTGCATTTTTCGTGTAAGGTATCTCCACTGAGTTCGGCGGGTCACTGCAAAAACACCGAGGGCCGCGTTCTCTTGAGTCTCCCGCAGGCGTAAACCGATTCTGATCAATTTCTCACGTTGGGAAATGCGCACTCTTCGCCGCCGTTACTTTTTTAAAATTATTTTTTGAACTTTCTTCATATCGGCCTCGTAGACTCTTTCTTCTTAGCGCGGGACGATCAGAGATTGTTTGATGGTTTATCGCCGGCTGCCTCTGATTTTCTTTCCTATCCCACGCACCAGCTTTTTTGGGCACCGGTATTTGAGACCACGACCGTTTAGTGGTTTCATTCCGCCCCAGTGTAAGCTCCGATCCCCAGTGCCGCCGGGTACCCGCTGGTGATACAGTTTCCCCTGGCTTGGTGCCCGCGGCTGCTTTTGGGTAAAATTCTTAGATAAGGGGTTTTTGATCCCACCGTGAGTAGAAGAAAAAAGCACCTTGCGCCATGGCGCTCTTGGGCCTCAGGTGCCGTTGCGCCATTAAAATTCGTCATCGTCGTTCGGCCCCAGTGTTGGTTGCAATAGCCTGCAGGTGCTCAGTTTGTTATATATATATATATATATATATATATATATATATATATATATATATATATATATATATTGCTCTCACGTGTGTGGGTTCTTCGGGGAGGGCGGAGGGAAGGGGGGGGGGGGCTTGGAAAAAAAGAGCATTAAAGCTCAGGTGACATCTCCGAGAGCCAGCATTGGAAATCTGGGCGCCACATGCCTGTATGTGCTCATGCTCTGTGTTTGACTTCGGTGGAGGGTCGTAAGCATTGCAACCTTACTTAAGGATGGGACGCAAGTTTGACAAATGTAATGTTTCGCTTAGGTTAACCGGCGCTTGCTTGAAATTTTGTCTCAGGAAGGTTAAGTGGCGGACATGAGCATTCCAGGACGTGTTGGCAGTGAAAAAAAACTCCCAAATATTTGGACTCCTTTGCAAGTGATCAGGAAGTTTTATCCATTTCGTAATTTATAAGCACTGGATGCTGTTTGGTCATAGATGTCGTGAGATCACATTTGGGCAGCTGTAGTCTGGGAAGGCAGCTTTATTATCGGATAGCCGCGACGCGCATTCGTCCTCGCCCCGTTCACAGCGCCGGTGTCTGCATGTATGCGTGCAGACCGGGGCACCATGCGGGAAGCGACTGGTCGAGTACGGCACACGCCCTGTCTCGGACTGCTCGCCGTCTTTCCGAGATAAAAAAGAGAGAGAGAGAGAGAATGGTCGAGCCCGCGGCGCGCGCGTGCCCATTGGCGAAGTAGTATAGCATGCAAGCCAGCGCAACCGGGACGCCTCGCGAAACGGGCGGGCCGCGGCGGTGAGTCGCTTTCTTTCGCTGGCGCCGGGTTTTGTTGTCCCGCTGGGTCTTCCCTCCGCTTCCGCGTCGTCTCCGCGGGCTGCGTTCGCTGCACGTTTTCCTGGCCGCGCGTGAGGGGAACAGAATGGAGCATTCCTCGCAACTTCCTCCACGGCTGTCGCCGGCGTCGCCTGCGCGGCCCAACGCCGTCACGCACTGTTTCTCGGACAGTGCGACCCTGTGCATATACGGTGCTGGGCTTCGCTTCCCTCAGGGCGTTGTCTCTCTGGAAGGAAGGGGGGGGGGGGGTGCAGTAACAGCTTCAGGGCCAGCAGGACTATGCGCATGCGCGCGAGTTGTTCTCTTCCGCTTCTTTGGTCATCTGGCGGTTCGCGTTAGGTTGGACCTCCTGGGTTACCAGTTAGTCCGTCTCCTCGTTCGCCAAGCGAAGGATCTCGTGCGAAAGAGCTGTCTCGGTCGTGTCAGCGTTACGGCGGAATAGCTCGTTTCCGGAATGTCGACGTCGCTGTGTACACTGCATAGCGACGCGCGCTCGGCCGCGCAGAACGCGCGACAAAAGATATCCGCTGCGTCGGAGTTGTGCGCGCTTTTGACGGCCGCACAAGCATGACCGACTCGGGCTTTCTTCATATCCCCCCCGGCGTTTCCTTCTCGGGGAAGCGTGCAGTTTGTCAGCGGGTACACAGTGCGCGCTCTTAAACCAAACGCTGTATAAATTCCCGCCTCATGCACCGCTGCGCCTTTAGCGATTCCTTGCCCTGCAGCTTTAGCTACGTGTGATGAGTGTGCGGGCACTCGTATAAATTGCATCCGACGCGGGATGTGCAGCTCATTGCTTTCTGGCAGCTCACAGCTTCGCCATCTTTCTTTCCCCCCGGTTTAGAGTAGCCAGGCGTTCTCCTCCAGCTTGTCTCTTCACTCTTCACATTGCAAGACGCCTCCTCATTGGCTGAATGGCTGTCGAGTTCTGTTACCGAGCGCCAAGTCCGCCGCATTTGCATGGAGGCGGTAATGCGAAAGCGCCGGTGTGTCGATATTTCGGCGCGCGTTAAAGGATGTCAGCTTAATTAAGCCGAAGCCCTCGACTACGGCCTCCCCATCCATGATTATTTCCCGCGGAAATCTATAATAAATAGAGCTTGGTAGTGTACGACGACCTTCCAGTTCAACCGCAGCGCTCGCTGGCGCGTTCGTGTCCAAACCGCGGTGAGGCAAGGAGCAGGTGCGTTTTTCGTCGAAGCTGGCTTGCTCGGAATTCTCATCTTGCGCGCGAGATGCGGGCTCGCGTCAACGGCTACGGCGTTTTCGCCGCCTTGCGTGCCTCCGGCGCCTTGCTTGGTTTCGTTCCGCCCCACCGGTCGATACCTGGCGCCGCGCTGCTGCCAAAGGCGGGCGGACGGAACGAGAAGAAAAAATTAAACTCGAGCCCGTAATCGGCGGGACGCAGCCCTCTCCCTGTACGCACACGTGCGCGTCTGCTGAGCAGGATCTCGGTTCAGTGCCGCTCCTCGAGCACGCTGCGCGGTTTGATATGCACTGCGGCTGCTTGCGCAACTGGGGGCAATTCCGAAAGGGAACAACGCGATTCGCCCCAGGACGCGTGCCTGCGCCGAAATGTCGCGCTAGCACGACATTTCGATATTGCGCGTTTTGTCCGCGCTTCCAGGCATCACTTTCGTGCTGGTGTCGGCAGGAAGTGCCGAGTTTCGAAAGGGGCGGCGCTGTTGGTGGCGTGTTGCAATGCCTTCCCTGGACGCTATTTCCAGCGAGCGGGGCTATTACGGTGGCTTTCTAAGAGCTGATTAGTTGTGTGAGGACCCCGTGTCGTGCGTGACTTGCGTGGAGCTCGAGGCTATACGCGTTCAACAGTGGCCGGCCGCATTGGTCGAGGTGGTTGAAATTTAGGTCAGCGCTAAGGCTGCTGTTTCGATAGTGACGCCGAGCGCTGTCGAGTAAACAGTGGACAAGTTACAGGAAGCCGCGCCTTAAAAAGACACGGCAGTTGCGACAATGAAAGCCAGACAGACAGATGACTGGCATTTGTTGACCTCATGTGGCGCGTACAGATATGCACCAAAGATAGGCGACCATATTCGTGGTTTACTGTGTGCGGCGGCAAGGAGAGGTTGGCAAACTTTAAAACTTCGCTGGTGTAGCAAGATGCCCTTGAATGTAGTCGCATAGAAGACGCGAATGAAAGTTGAAGCTAGTTCCTGTGCCGTCGCCGTCCTTGTGGCCGGCTCTCTAAGCGCGCGTTTAAAGTTCGTCGCAGCGCACCCTGTGCAGTGCGTTTTGGAGGAAGGTTGCATCTTTCCTCCAGCCTTCCCTGGTTCCGCAGCGTCTGCGCGAAACTTGGCTTTGGGGACGCAGAGCCCGGTTTCCGCCTCGCTGTTCGCTGGCCTCGAAGAGACGCCTCGCGGCGTTTCCTTCCGCGGCCTGTCCGCGCCCGGTTCCTGTTCGTGCCGCGGCGACCTTCACGCTGGTGGCGCCGCAGCGGAAGCGACCGCTATATTATCGAATGCGTTCGAAAACGGCAGCCTTGAAAAGAGACAGGCGCGGAAGCCGGGCCAGGCACGATGCGGCGCCTCGGTCTTCGAATCGATATCGCTGACGCGGCGGGCCTGGTGGCGGGGCGAAGCCGGGCGTTGGTGGCTGGCGTCGATTTAACACGCGAAGCCGAGCGAGGGCTTTAGGCCGATAACAAAAAAAAAATAATAATGCAGAAACACCGTGCCGTATGCCTTGGACTAGGTTAGTGTCTAAACCTGCCGGCTGTTTAATTGTTTAAAGGTGGAAAACTGGTCGAGTTTATAGTGATACCCATTAAATAGAAAAACAAAAAGAAGACATTAAAAGAGCGGCTACAGACGCAGAGAAAGACACCAATCCCATCCGCAGTTGGCCCCTTTTTAGTGTTGTTTTGATTTTTCTTCTCCTTTTCGTTTAATGCAGCTTAGGTATAGAGGCCAATTAGGACGATATCATGAAATAGGAATTGCTACAGAAATGGTTGCAGGACAAAGAACGGCAAAAACGCGCACGAGCGCGGCGATTGTTCTCCGCACGCGAGCGTCAGTTTTGGGCGGCGTGCTCGGAATTTCCGGTACACCGTTGCCTCGAAGAGCCGAAGCATTCAGCTGCCTGGCTAGGGCAGTGCACCCGCGCTATTGCGAAACTGCGCCAGTCACGGTCGGCTTATTGAGCAAGCACGCTCATTGGGTTACGTAAACCGACGTCCGACTAATATGTCACCGCGCCCCCATATCTGCCGGTCGCTTGCGCAAGGTGGCGCGTTGTTTCGCTTTCATGTTCGCCCGACGCGGGCGACACTTTTTTGTTCGCCGCAGCCCGATCGCGCGCGAGACGCTTGCTTGCATTGGCTGACCACTTCCGGCGTGTGCGTATGCGCACCGCGCTTCCGCTCGGCCGGCGATTGCCGTGGGGCCCCGACGCGAGCTTTTTTTTTTCGTTTGAGGAAGCGGTGACCCTTCATTCAGTTTGCGGCGTCCATAAGGAAATTGGACGCCCGCGCCGCGGGCGGGGCCTTTGCGCATATGTTGTCGGGCGCCTGCCTGTACCGTGCGGGTGGTTCCGTCGACATTCATGTTGCGCCAGCGGTGATCTGCCCCCCCTCTCGCCGCCATTCGTTCAACATGGGTCTTCGGCAAATAGCGCGCCCGCCGGCGCTTGGGATAAGCTCCGCAGAGAAGGGCGTCCTTGTGTCACTGTGCCACTTCAAACAAGATCCCGCGGCACCCTGTGCGGTAATGAGGTTGCAGCCTATTGTGAGTGCGATCACTGAAACCCTCTCGTAGTGGCTCTGAGGCTTTCGGGATAGATTGAATTCGCAGTTGCCTGCGCTAAGTACCATGGCGCAAAGGCAGCAGCTTGCGTCCTGAACTGTGCAACAGGACCAGGAATCGCGCAATTACGCGTTGTCCTTTCCTCTGCCCGGACTTCTGACGGCTTCGTGACGTAATTGACCGAGCGACGGAAGTCGAATCGAAGCGGATTCTCTGGTTGGTATACCGGATCTCCGACTAGTGGATTTGCTACAACGTGGACAGCCGAGCTATACGCCTGACGCGGTTGTCTCTCGATGTAATTCTTGCGTGTCGAGAATGAGTGACGGAGGTGTTGCAAGGTTGCCGGTTGTGATACTTTGCAGAGGAGTCGAAGGAAAACAAAAGTGGTCAGTTCTTGTTCACTGATAGCATTAATTAGGCCCTGCCTTGATTTCTTGGTTCCGTCTGTCCGCGCGCGCACGTTGTGAGTCGTGACTCTCCATTTGCTCGTCGTCTCCGCGCACTCTATCGTACGCACTAACTAAATTCGAGGGGACGACATCTTTTGTCACGGGCGTGCCATCTCGGAGGGAAGTCTCCTTTCTTTTTTCACTTCTGCTCCGTCTCTGTTCGTGTTGTCCGGATTCGTGCGAGCCATGTGCAATTTCCTCATGCTACTCTTTGTTTATACGCCTTCCACGGGGAAGGCAGCGGAGGTCCATTGCATTTAGTCTTGTGCTACGCGCAGTGTTCCTCCCCACCGAGCAAAGAGAGAGTGAGAACAGGGAAACGGGGTTGCTGGCATGGACGTGCTGCCAATATCGGCAGCCCATAGAGATTACATGTCATTCGCATGAGGAACGACTCCTCTTCACGTTCCAGTTTTCCCTATTTCGTGCCGGTCTCTTTTCTTTCCTCTTCTGTCGAAATTTGACGCCTTGCCGCGCAGCTCGCCAGAAAAGTGTAATCTTGAGCGCCCGTCGCACGGGGGGTTCTTTTCTCCCTAGAAGATGTCATGCAGTTTGTCTTCTTGCATCCGCGGGATAAGGGAAGGGCGTCCACTTCATTCGCAGTTCTCGCGATTCGTTTTCATTTCTCATTCGCTTGTTGGAAGCATGGATGAGTGGTTGGAAAAGAAGGAGCTAGCCGGTGCACCGCCGTCTCACGAACTTGGCCTTCGCTGTTGCTTACTTTGTTACTTGCTCTATAACCGACGATCGTGCTCTTTTGGTGGCGTTCCTTTTCGCGTTTCCCCTTTTTTAAAAAAGAAAAAAAAATGCATTACCGCTTCCTCGGATGATCCGTGAATCGAATTCCGCTGAAACCTATCTCCAATTTCTTTGTTTCGTTGTGTGATATAAACTTGCGTGTAACGAAGCTCAGTTCTGTCGCGCATTTTTTCACTGGGGTTATTATATTTTGGGCCTTCTTCAAAAACCCGATCAGAGAAGCGGGAATGTCCCGAAGGGTCGTAGTTTCCTGGGCCCTGGTAAATTTGTGTCAAATTTCGCCATCATTTTTTCTTAGAAAAAAAAAACAGACAGAAAAGGTCCAAAGCGATCAATGAAAGGTTGGGTTGTTAAGGCGGCTCTCAAAAAAGGTGCAGTATTACTGGGATATTGATCGACTCCGCTTTACGAATATCCTCCAGCAAGAATTTTTTATGCGTTTTTTGAAGCTGAGTTATCTGTAGTCAAAATTTCAATTTCAGCATCTTTGCGCCTTTCCCTCCCCTATGGTCACTTTTTTCACGCTCAAAGGTCGGCGGTCATCCGCCGGTTCCATAGCGGGAATTGCCCCCGGGGGGGCGGAGCTTCCTGACCCACCGGAGCGACGCTGCTGACTGGCCACGGCCATGGTTGCTGCGTAACGCTTGAAAGAATCTAACCAATGGCCATCTCTGAACAGAATTGCGCACGAGTGTGCGACGGAGGAGGGCTCGAGCATGGAAAAGTCGCCGGAAAGGATTAGCCAACTTTCCCGCGCGACACTGGGTTCTGTGCTGCGTGTGTATCATTTAGCTCAGGTTTTCATGACGAGAGAATGTAGCGATTGAACGAGCTGATGTTCCCTCCTCAGAAAATGTTTCGGAGCCACTTCAGGCAACGGTCGGCGACTTGTACGGCGCTCTGTGACCTGGCTCGAAGTGGTGCTACCGCTGTTCGTCTCACTAACCGCAGGGCCTTTTCCCTGGTGACGCGGTCCCCGTTCGCCGTATCCGATGAGCTCGCGGTCACGTTCGCGACTGCTGCCCGTAAGGCTATTGCGGGTGCAGACCAGTCTGTTATATGTCATGAGCCCACAGCAGTCGCAGCCTGGAGAAGCACAAGGGCTGCGGTTTTGCGCGGTTCGCGCCATCCTGGGTGAGAAAGACGCCCACTCGCTGGAAGCGTCCTTCTGCAGAGAAGAAGAAAACGACCTCGGCCGTCGAAGAATTCAAGGCTGCCTTCGATGCTCTCCCGCGACAAACATTTGGGAGGTTATTTTACGTGTAACGCAGCCATTGAGGATTCACTTTGCGGCCGCTACGCTGACCCAATTGTAGAGATGACATTCGAAGCTTTTTTCTGTACGTAGAGACAGAAAGCAAGCATAGCCTGGTCTCAGCAGAAAGGGCGATGTGTGCAACCCTCTTTATGGAGACAGCACACACAGCAACGTAGGCCTCTCCTTCTGCATCAACGTCGGTAGGATAAATTAATATATAACTCGCTTTTCCGGTCAAAACTCGTGTAGTGCCACTTCGCCCGGGGAACAGCGACACTTACGAATATGACCACCCAACACTTATACTATACCGATATGAAGCCCACACCGCAAACACAAAGAACCCTCCTTTGATTATGTTGCCCATTTCACATGCCGCACTAGACCTTACTCCGTACGTTTCGGCGAACTTTGGAATAAACGTTGTCAAACAAATTGTGGATATCAGATGCTTCGCTTTAGGATTCCACAACTACTAAATAGTTTGCGTTTGTCTTCGGACTAACCGGCGGTTATAAATGCATCACTAATTTAATTTCTTAATTCCTTTTCAATTAGCTGCGTGTACACACGAATATTCAACGTGCCCTTTTCTTCGTAGATTGTTATATGAGTATTTACAGTGCATTTTGCAGGTTATTTTGAATGTGCTCTTTGACATCGTCCCTATACCGTTGTACATTTTAGGTCCTTCGACATACATTTGCACATGCATTTTCTGTGCATATACCTCGACTGCGTTTCGCAATGCTCATGAGATATGTTAAACCGTACTTGTGTTACTGGCGTCAGTCAATCCCCACTGCTATGAAACATAAAAATATTCGCTGCTGCAGCTGCCTTCCAAGGGTGCGTAGCCCCCGTCAAGCCTTTACTTGGGCCTCTTGGTTGCGCTTCCCTTCAACTTTGTATTCTTGCAGATAAAATGTTGAATAAAGAAAAGAAAGAAAATATGTACGGATGGTTGGTATCAAGGGGGGCGCCCCCTTTTGAAACAACTAGTGGCAGGGTACTCCTTACGGAGTATAGTTTCCCTTTCGTCAGCTAAGTATGTTTTAAATTGAAGAATCACACTTTTGAAATTTACGCTCCTTGCAACAATGAAATTTTGTACAACTTTTAAGGTTGTATAGCGAATTCCACTCTGAGAATCATCACGTCGCTTCACTGGCATGCACTACGTGACTCCAGCCACTTCTTACACTGTTCTCTGCCGCAGATGCGTTGCCTTAATTATCCCCTAACCCCAGGGTCTCGGGAAGGCAATTTAAGACGAGACATGCAGCCGGCTGCTGGACGCGACGCTCTGATGATGTGTCACCACTGCCATTAGTCGGCGTTTGGGTTCCCCACTTTTTTTAAGAAGCCTCCCGGGTAGCAACGGCGGCGCAAGAGAGTACGCAGCTGGCTGTGGTGGGGGAGTGAAACGAAGTAGGAGCCCACTTTCTATTTTCGGTGCCCAGTTGGGCTCCGGGAGTGCGGCGCCACTTGCGTTGGAAGAGCACGCAGGTATAAGGTGGGCGGGGCAGAAAGCTTGCCAGGACTGCGATCAAACGTCGCCACACACGCCGACGCGCCGCATTCGCTCCCAGAGGAAACGAAACGCTGAATTAACGGTTAAAAGCCACGAATGTGACCACCCGTGCACTAACTGTACACCTGCGAGCATTGGTACCTCTGTGGCAGCCTCGGTGTGTATGCGCTATTGGTGCACGTATCGTTCGCGATCGTCGACGCGAAATAAGTTACGCCCAGTGCATGCGCGCTTTTATTATGCGAGGTAGCGATAAAGAATACTATATGCTCAGTCAGAGTAAGCAGCTCATATGGAAATTTTTTCCACCTACAGAATTGCTTTTATTTCTTTCAAAAATGTTATCCTATCGTGGCAGTTCGCATGTATATATGGCAGCCCCACACCCTTGGGGTTCTCCCTTCAGAAACGCGCCTTTCTCGGAGGAAGTTATGGTCGCGTTACATGGAAACGTCAAAACGACATTTGAGTCGAATGACATTTGATCCTGTGATACTCCGGATTACATTCAAACTCGACCTAATCCCGCGGCGCTCCATGGCGACCTTGAAAGCCAGTTGGAAACTTCAAGGTTTACTCGCTGTATTGCAATGGCGCTGCTGCCGTTGAGTTTCGCTTGTGCCCGTTCGCACGAGTCGAGTGCGGAGCGACGTCGGGGCCGAGGGGCTGTCGGCAGATTCCGTCGCTGTAGCACCGGTCTGTCACATTAGACCGATGACGACGCCAGCACGATCAACGACCGCGTATCGTCGTAATGTGACAGGTTTCCAGTCCAGCGACGCCGATGAATCCGGCCAGCGGACGGTCGCCCGACCTGTCCTCGGCAGATCGGCTGCTGAGCTGAAACTTCGCGCCGTTCGTGAGACGCGGCCTGGATGGCTGAGCTTGCCTCTGCCTTATCTGCGTTAGAAATTAGCGAAACAAGCGGCTAGATTTCATATGTGCATACTGCAACACTCACTATAGCGAGAAACTATTGCCAAATTTTAATCGACGACGGCGTCTTTCCGCGACGCGTAGGCGTCTGCAGGGCTCGCGTGCGCAGTTTCGGCGACTGCAAACGGCTGCCGAACATACTTACGGAGAAAGTGTTTTAAAACCAAGTAGTGTTAATCACATCGGGGGACACAATGAGGTTTAATGCGCAAGAAATTTCTACGCTCCTGTGCGCTGTCAACAACCCGGCAAGCGTTAACCAGGCTGGCGCTCGCATTCATCGGCGCAGAGTTGTCGCACTGCGTAAAAAGTAAATGCACAACGGGTGCAAAAAGGAAGACATTATTTTACATTAAGTAGAGCTCAGCGTGCGTTTTATGTCTTGCATACAAGCACTGCAGCTGTTTGTACGCAGCTATGTAAACAACAGGAGGGCGGTAAACGCTGAAGGGTGCAGTATTATCCCGAAGTACTGATTTAGCGAGTACGCGAGCTATTTGCTAAACAAGCAGCTGAAGCAGCGTCGCGACGATGGGGTGGACGGGGCGAAGTGATGGTGGCGATTGGTCGGTGCGGACAGGTGTTTGAAATTCTCTAATGTCCCCGCGGTGCTCCGTCCGTCCAGCGCATGACGTGTGCTTGGTCCGAGCTGCGTCGCAAGCGCCAGTTCAAGTAGTAGGCCGCACTTGCGTTTTCTTTGTAACCATTGTGCACTTGTCTATTGTCTGGCTCTTCGATGGTGGGTTCCTTTGTCGGACTCAGTGCACAGCGCGAATCCAGTGAAGTGCGAGAGTGTCTCCTGGTCTGTTTTGTTTCATTCCTGTTGGGCGAGTTGGTTGTTCATGTCGATCTAGGAATGTTCTTTTGCGCAAATAAAACGACACACACACACACAAGCGCAAACTGTCAACTGGCTTTATTGGCGGAAGGCCACACCTTATAAAGGCCGAAGGGTGGGGTGATATACCATGGAAAAAGAAAGAAAGAATGAGCTTACAAAACAAGTTGCGAGAAAGCCACTAAAGCAGAACGCATGCCCGGGCAGACATGCGTAAGACATGAAAACAAACATTTGTGGAAATTAACAGTTAGCCGCTTTAAAAAAAGGCGATCTCAGCCGCGAACAGAGATAAAGAAGGTTCGCTGATGCACTCGCCACCAAGTTTCTTTATATGATAGGCTTCTAGGCTAATCCGTGCCGTCTTATCTCTACTCTTGCCAAGAACCTTCGTCTCTTCAAACCGGGCCACACATTCTTCACAGTTATTAACGTGCGTAACCAGATGCACGTATTTGTCCTCTCGGTTTTCTAAATTTAGGGCGTGTTCCCCCAGACGGTCATTCAGACAACGTCCAGTTTGGCCGACATAAAACTTTCCACAAGACATAGGAATGGAGCAAACCACTCCAGTGGAACACCGAACGAACGGTTTCTGGTGCTTCTTCAGACACGCACGTTTTTTTGCGTCACAAATGCGTGAGCAGAGCTTTCCCAATTTGTTGGGAGCCGAGAACACGACAGGTACACCGTGTCTGCTTGCAACTTTTTTGAGGTTGTGCGAAATTTTGTGGATATACGGCACGACCTCAGGCCTAGGGTCCTTTTGTTGAGTTTCAGCAATTTTTGGCCCTGCTCCACGTTTGGACTTGTGAAGAATGGCCTCGGCAACGGCAGTCAGAACCGACCAGGGGAACCCTGCAGCCAAAAGCCGGCTTATCTGATGATTAAAACTGTCAAACATTTGATGTGGACACGATTTTTGGAGAGAAGATTCCATCCAAAGCGAAGCACAGATTTGTTGCTCTTTGCCGAGAGAGAGGGGAGGGGGAGCTCATATAACTGGGGCCTCAAAGAGCTCACAGGCCGCTGGAATATTTCGGAAGGCAATCTACGTCGACCGCTGGGAGTCCCGCCAACGAGTATCATGTGCTTACAGTTCCTGTTCTCGGCGCATGAATGCCGCTCTGTTTGTGGCCGCTTTTCATCTCGCGTAACTGCGACCGCAATCGCGGGCTCTACTAGCAATATAGAAAATTCGGTGAATCGTTTTCCTCGCTCAAACCAGAGCATGCAAAAAGCGTTGCAGTTACAGTCTCGTGAGAATCGAATCTGAGGTCAGTCGGGTGCGAACTTGCGGGACGCTGTGTGAGGTGTTGCATTGCTATGTGGTTGAGCACCAGCGCACTCTACGCCTCCGTGTTTCCCTTAGGTCGCGCGCCAGTGCAGTTAGTGCTTTTCTTTTTTTTTTCCCCGTACAAGTGGCACTTGGCGAGAATGCCTGCGTCGTCAGCGCGAAGCCTCTGCGAATGAAGCCTCCTTCCTCCAGGAGCAGCACCCGCCAGCCATCCCCCTTGCTAGGATCTGCCCACCGTCACCCTCGGCACACCTTTCCACCCTCCAGATAAAGGTTCTGTCGTGGGAGTGAAGCCTCGGCTTAGAGCATCCAGGGTAAATCCAAGTGCTTTCACAGAATTGCCGCATCGGATGTCTGACCGTCCCCTAACTTTTCTGCTCCACCGGTATGCGTGTCGGCATGCACACGGGCGGAAGCGCCCGTATACATCTACCTGCCTTGCGTAAGAGAAGAGCTGAGATGTGGGAGTCAGCCGAAAAACCGATCGAAAAGACGAGGCACAAGGAGGAGGAATGCGCACAACGACGACCGGACTAGCAACTGTACTTCATTTTCGCCTAACAATTCCTTGCGTAACGGCGGCGTTTTGTTTTAGAACGCACATCTATACCTTTACAGTTTCCGCATAGCCTTCAAACCACCTCGCCGAGCCGTCTTCTTTTTCCGTATTTTTGTCTATAAAAAGCAGTGTGCTGAGTGGAGAGTTCTCTTTCCCACGCACTTTGATGATCGCACACACGCCCGTCTGAGCGTCCGGTGGCCATGAAAGAATGCGCCTATAACAATCACGCAGTCTGTTATCGGTCTACTTTTTTGCGGGAACGTCCAACGGAGCGCAGATGGTGCAGCAAATAAAGCAGAGGAAATATTGGAGCCTTCGAGCTGTTTACCCGCCTGTATCTTTAGCAGCGCATAGAGCGGGCGAACCCTTTTTAACGGCGTGCACGCGAGCGCCATTGCCCGATGGTTACTGTCGTTTTAAACAGTGTTTCATTGCATACGATAACATCTAATATCTGGCATAGCTGCGGAGCATTTTAAGGCTGAGAAAAGCGTCGGGTATGTTTTGTTTGCGGTGTTTAATAGGCGTGTACACCTCTTCTGATAGGCGCTCATTGTTTGGTGTTTGGAAGTTTTGAGAGTGTCAGACGTCGGCCCGAAGCTGCACTCTTCCAGTACTGTGCTATCATTGCGCTATTCCTTTCCGCGCAATAAACAGGACTCGCGGAATTCCGGACAAGGCCAGTCGTTTGGGAAGTAGCAGCATATCTTCAGCAGCAAGTCCCCAGAACGTCTCGATCTAGGGCTGCTTGACATAGCGGGAACCATATTTCTCTTCACAGAAGCGGCTGTAAAAGTTGTTTGCATCCAAGCGATAGGCAGAGAGATGCAGCGAGGGAGGGAGCGAGACACGGGGAAACGTGTGGAATGTAGGTAGCGTTTTTGTCGGTCGGAGTATTTCTTGCTTACAAGGCGCTGTCTTGCTTGGCAATTGTGCCTGAAGAGCGTACCTTCGTGACGATTCCCGGCGTGCCTTATCTGCTTGCGGCAGTGCACCTGCGTCGCCCTAGCTTTATCGCGGCTGTCAATGCCAGACGCGGGAACGTCCACCATCGTGGGGTCTCTTACAGCAGGCGCCCTTACGCTCGTACGTTGTCCAGCGGGATACATTTATTCAGGTTCATCGCTGGAATGATATTTTCGCGTCTTATTCTTGATTTTGTCGATACCTACCTCTGGTTCAGAAATATTAAAGCGCACTATTCTCGTCTCCAGGCGCAGCGGGCGAACCGTGACAAAAAAAAAAAAAACAGCAGCTGGTCCTTACGTCTCAGCTCCCAACAACTTAGTTGAATGCAACCCGCCGCGGTGGCTCACGGGGCTTGGCGTTCGGTTGCCTAGCCCGAGGTCGCCGGGAGCAGTTTCGAAGTGCAAAAACGCCTGTCTGCCGTATGACGCGTTGATGAACCCCAGACGATCGAAATTCATCCGGAGTCCTCCAGTACGTCGTTTCTCTTAGCCTGAATGCAAATTAAGGACGTTATGCCCCCATACAAGATCACTTATTTAAGCAGAGGTTTTTTTTTTTGTTCTTCTTTGAATGCGGTAGTAAATTAGGAGGGTCATGAAGACGAAAACTCTTCGGCGGCGTCGGCGTCTTTGTGAAGCCTCCACCTGCCAGGTGGTGTTTAGGGTATTTCCCTCTCTCTGTCCCCTCCCACGCTCCACTTGTATGGGAGAGGAGAGAGACGCCGGACGAAGCA
Source organism: Amblyomma americanum (assembly GCF_052857255.1). NCBI lineage: Eukaryota > Metazoa > Arthropoda > Arachnida > Ixodida > Ixodidae > Amblyomma > Amblyomma americanum. Next base: position 410,946,271 of record NC_135497.1, read on the forward strand.
TGACTTAGCAAAATTGAAAGTGACTAAGAAGAAATTTACTCGGCCAAGGGCAAGCCTACGTGCAAAATAAAATAGACAGCCTCTACTACGGCGCCGATAGTGGTGTAAGGTCTCGTCCCGATCTGTCATTGAGACATGTTTTGCGTAATTACTACTGCTAGATCTATAGTTAGATAACACAATTGTAACCGATTCAGAATTTGAATAGATTGGCGACTGAAAGAAGAATGGTAGCGCGTTTCCTCCGCATCACTCCAATTGATGGCCCCTCAAATTTGTTTGTTATCATTTCTGTCAGCTGCTCATTTTTGGTAGGACGCCTTGAATTCAGATTCAAATAATAAAGCTCGGTCTTCTAGTAAGTTTTCGGACCAATTGTAGAGGCGCTATGCAAACCCGGTAGTCGACTGTCGGCTAGTGTGAAATGGGCCGCTGCTGACCTGTGTTGAGGCGTAGACGTGTGCTTATGCCTGTACTGCACGGAAGTACAAACACCTTGGGTTATAAGTCTTTTCTTTCGCGGATGTTGGCCCTGAGAGCACACCGCTGCGACGCCTGACCAATTTTGTCACAACGCAAAAGGCAGAGGGAAGTCCTTTATTAAAGTAACGAATAAAAATTAAATGGAGTTCTACCACCGTTCAGCGCGTCTTGCCGCCAGAATTTCAAAAAAAAAAAACTACAACGGAAAACTAAATGGAAGCAAGCCAGGCTATAAATTGTTTTTTTTTTCGGTTCGCAGTGCAGGTAAGAATAAACTCGAGGTGCGAGTAGGAGGAGCCTGTCTGCATGCCTGACGATCTTGCGCTGCGTACTTGGCAGCGAGCTGTCCGTGGCTTCCAACGGCTGTGAGGTTCGTATGCACGTAGCGTGCCGTGCCGCGAAAAAGCACGAGCTGCAGCGCTGCTGACCTTCCTCGTGGATTTATCTTCCTCGCGCTACCGCACACGCGTCACGTTCTTATTTAAAACAGCGCTGATGGGCGCCAGGCTCCGTACGAAGGAGCGTGTTGGATGTCTGAAGCTTCCAGGGATGAGGCGTCTGTCATTCTTGGCAGCGCCGCAGCAGGCATCCTTGGAACTGCTGCGCTGCGCGTAACAGCGCCGCGATCAGTTGGCCCGAGTGGCTGTATGCACCTTGGCCGCAATTTTGTGTTGTTATCACCCTCTTACAATGTAATCTGCGTTTCTTATCCAGACTTAGATGTTTGTCGGGGAGTTCCACGTGATCACAGCGAGCCTGCGGGCAAATGCATTCCGTAACGTTTCATCTATAGGATGGCAGCGAATGAACCGACGCCAGTATCTCTACATCGACGACGGCCGTCAGAAGCATGCGCGTGGTGGCGCTACTGTCGGTGCATTCGAACGCTAATCATCTAGTCCTTTTGTAAGCGGTAGACGTCCGCGGCATTGAACGAACGCGTGCTATGGCGTCTTGACTATCGCGCTGCATTTGGAGGCCGTGCGCGAGGCATGCAACTGGCCGGATATTCGGATTCGACACCGTCATATACACACTGTTATTTTGGGAAATAGTTCAGGTTCCACTGGGACGAAATCTCGGGAAGAAAAGCTATTTTTGTGACCGTATATTACACGAATACCGTCATGCGTATCTGCGTTTTTTTTTTATGTGATGAAATTGAAAGCTACCGCATTCACGTCCTAGTTCGGACGGTCCTTTTCCAGAGGGGACATTCCACAATTTCGTTAGATTATAGCACCGGTTACTTCCATCGCTTAAAAGAGCAAAAGTTGCAGACGAATGATATTAGAGGGGCGCTTATGGACAAATGGGAGTTGGCCACTATGGATAGATCGCCGCGTCCTAACGGGAAAGAAGCTTCTTCCGCAGAATAGAGAGTTATTACATGCAAAAATATTACGAGTCCAGAAAGAAATTATACCGCCGCCAGCGACTCTTTTTACGTGTAAACTCTGACGGCAACAGTATTTCTTCTTTTTTTCCTTAGAAATCTCTGAGGCTATAGGCCACTGTGCCGTTCACTTCCATGCGGCGATCATGGATTCCTTTTCTTTGTTGACTATACGAGTTGGAATCAGGCGGCGGGACAAAAAAAAATTGTGCTGTTTCTAAATCAAATTTTCTCAGGAATAAACTCCCATTTTTCTGCGGAATGGACGTCAGCATATGCATAAAGAGCCAGGCAATCGTTTTTCAAAAGAAAAATTGGGCGAAGTTGTCCTGAGCATCCCTTGAACACCTTCTGTATATATGTATACTAAGACATAAGGTGACGGGATGACAATAGCTGTTCGATTTCCTCGTAATATTGCTGGCACTTCTCTGTTACGGAAGACTGGAAGTGCTTTATCGACACTTTTTGTATCATTTTTTTTTGCTTTTCATTGCGAAGTTTTCGGTCAAGCAAGCTACCGTTTTAACTGTGCCGAACAGTAACGAAGAGACCGCACGTGCCCGGTAATGAAAGGAAGCTGCAGGCTCTCATTAAATGGATAAAGGTGAAAGCGCTGCTTGTATACGCTGTTAGGTGTGGGGCTCCATCTCCATAGCAGGCCACCGGTGTTGGGGGATTGCGCTTCGACCCCACCGCTGTCACCAGTTGTTAGGTGCGGGCCCCTGGTTCGCCTGTGCCGTCTCTCGCCAAGGTCGGTGTCCCCGGGTTCCGGATCGGGAGACTGCTGTTGTGGGGTGACGAAGAGATGAGAGGGTCTCCGAGGTGGAGAAGAGACTGAAAGGGTTTATTTACATTTTTACATAGTTCGAAAGAGTTAATCGGGGGCTGGCTGATCACACGCCAGATCGCTGCTTAAATAGGGTCCGCTGTCCCCAGATCCTTAGTTGGGAAATTTAGTTCATTAAAAATGCGTCGAATCACTGTGATGTAGATCACGAGTCCAGTCTTTAGGGTCCGCCTTCCAGGACGCCCCCAACAGCACTCTTGCCACTTCTGGCAGATTAGGGTTCGCGCTGTCCAGGCCGCTGTGATGAATAGCCCGAAGGGGGTCCCATGGCAGCGTCGAAGGTCAGTCACCTGCACTCCACAGCGGTAGCGTGGGAACTAAATGTTGCCACTGCAGTTGGCACGTATAGGGAAAAGCACTTAGTCTAAGACGAGGTTGTTTTCGAAGCACGAGGATTCCGGCGTCGTTGGCTTAGTCAAGCACGGCCGCATTTGGCACGGCTCATTCGCAGCCCCGCCGCTCGCCGGCTCCCCCGCCGTCCCCTCCGGGAGAAAGATGTCCCGGGTGGGTCCGCCGTTTAGAACAAACGACAGATTCACCAAAGCCGTTCTCAGGCAGCGAAGGGCCGCTTCACCCCGTAAACAGCAAGGGGGGGTGAAGGTCCCTTGTAGACGCCACCACCTGCACTCGCGGCGCTGCAACCACGTCGACGGCCCTTTGAAGCCTCTGTCGATTGATGCTTCTCAGTGGCTTGAATATTCTTGGCATGTTGGCGTCTCCAAACGTAACAACGCATTGGCCCGAATATTGAGCCTTGTATGCAGATATGCAGGACCTTGTGCGAGCATGCGTTGAGATGCAAAATCACGGCGCGACAATATTTGACCAGGTCGTACGTTTCGCGGAAGTTCACCTGCTCGGGAAAGACCCATCCGGAGCAGTCGTCTGTGGAGCGAAAAGGGAGTGATCTCAAGGTAAGGCGAGTCCCAAGTTTCGTAACGCACTGGGAAAGTAGCGCCTGAACCAGTTCATGTCATGGGGCTCCTTCCCGGACTCATAAGCTACGCTTAGGTCCCACCGCTAATCTCCGCTGTCTGTTAAATGTAAGGAGACGTGCGCACGTGCGTCACAGAGATGGATAAATCTCTCAGCCCTCGGTGGTGACAGCGGCAAGTGTAACCGAGCACTGCGTGTACAAAATTGGAGACGGGGAGTGCTTTTTCTCGCGAGTACTTTCATCGCTGGCTGTGCGGCGGGGTGCTTCTGGTTCGCGCCGTCCCTGTGGCGCCATTCCGCACACGTTCCAGATGTGCTCTGCGAAGAGGCGTTGTGTATATTCGCCCTGACCTAACCGTACCGCTCCGAGCTCGGCCGGCAGGGCCTGTCTCGATAACTGGCCGTGACTGGTGGACGAATCTTCCTCCCACGCAGTATACGTACACCACCACCAATGCGGCGTGTGTACGGGACGCACGGGTGGGGAGTCCGTCTGTTCGCAGCGAACGTAATGGAGATCGATCTGCACAATACGGCTCTATTTGCTGCGCACACCCGACGCAGGCAGGGGGAAAAGAAACGCAGCTTGCGAAAGCGCAGCGCACTGTATCCGAGTGATTCGGGGCACGTCCATTGTCGCCGCCCGCCGCCCTGTGTCTTTCGCAGGCAGCAGAACGTGTGCGTGCCGTCCATCAGTGCGGGGACGTTTGCTGCACGGAGCGATCTCCCTCTTGCTCGGCCTTCCCTTGGCCTTTTGGTCCTTTTTCTTTCTTGTTTTGTTTCACTATCTTCGTACGTCATGCAGCTCCGTTTTAAACGAGATTTACGGCTTTTGCCTGGTTTTCTGTGCAGCGTGCGTTTCTCTCACTTTCTGTTCTTGAGACTCCTGTGTGTTTCGAAGTCTTTTTCCGCTGTGTGTTTCGAAATCTTTTCCCGTCTTATTGCCTGTCTGTATGATGTGTCCAGGCCCCGAAATGCCGTTGCCTGCAGGCACCCTGCCCAACAGTGGCCTTTTTTTTTTTTTACTCCCTCTTGGAGCCAGTAGCTCGGCAGTCGGTCGCCTGTGGATATTGCGCTACTGAGACGAAACGCAAGGCTCGTTCTTGGTAACGAAACGGCCGTACGCCCTTGCATAGATCGCAGAACCTCGGGACCATCACGTTACGTGGGAGTCATAGCGGGGCGCTCAGCGTTACGTCCTAGATGCGAGACCCGCCAGCGTTTCTTAAGCAGATACGAGCAGAAAACGGATGTGAAAAAAAAAATAACGCAAGTTTTTGTAGTCGCCAAGTAATTGCACGATTTGCACCATCTTCGAAGGTTCGCGGCGTGATGGGACGCGCGCTATTGCTCAAGCCATGTTATTGTGGGAAGGGACGGTATATTTTCCAGGCGTGTCACGTCTTCCAGTTGGTGAACGCATGTCCGTGGGGACTACAACTACTGTCGCCGCCTCGCGTAGAAGCATTGAAGCAAGAAAATTAGAGCGTGCGAGATTTGCATATCTGTCCCGCATTTGGCTTGTCAGTACTTGCTTGAATGCGTGCTTAGAAAGACAAAAAAAAAACTGCTGAATATGGAGTTCCGATTGCAGCTCAGAGCAATTACAGAACCTCCCGATTTTACGACCTGATGATGTCCGGCTTTCGCGTACTTACACGCTTCTCCTTCTGTGCGCCTGCTCTCTCTATTTCTTGATCACTACGCGTCATTAGTCTGGCTGCTTCGGTCTGCAAGGCATCGTCTGCCTAATGGCTGCCCGGCAACGTTGAGGATCGAAATATCGCATGTGGAAAGCGCAGTCCTGCCTGATTGATCGGGCTCTCTATGACATTTAGTTACTTTCCTTAAATGGCCGCTGACGTTTGCTTCGTCGTCTCCATCTTTGTCAGCGTTTTCTTCTTTTTTGCCCCATTGCTTCGGTCTCTGCCGACTGCCTACATTGTCATCATTTGTGTAGGCGAAAACAAAAGACGTCATTGGCAAATTAGCACTGTCCTATTCCAACAGATCTCCGTTTCGCTCGCCTGCTTGTTGTTGTTTATTACTGCGCGCTGTCTACGGAGTGTCCAGAAGCGTTGCCAGTTAGACTCCTCTTCGTGTCCTTTTGTTCTGCTATTCTGTCATGTTTCTTTTTTCTTAGCTTAGGCGTTTACGTTGGTGTGCGCTTTAAAAAATACACACACGGGTAGTCGGAATTAAACCGAAGCCCTCCGTTCCGTCGTCCCTCATTGTTGTCAGGGTGTTGCTATGGCCCGTGTGGAAGTGTTATTTATTAGTTTTTTTTTATTCGCCCGTCAATTTCTATTCGCTTTTCCACCCGCTTTCGTGCGTTGCATCGCAGTGACGTGTCCGTTCGTAACGTCCAATCACTGTGCGATCCTGTAGCTGCGTCACGTCTTCCTTTCGTCCCGTCTCCGCTGCTTTCACCGTCAATTTGATGCCAGTAGAGATCCCGGTCCCAGTGCAAGAAACATGACCCGAATTGTGGGCGAGCGCATTTTTCATCCGGAAGTGGTTTATGAAGGCATTTTTTTTTTCATATATTGTTAGATTCCACGGTAACAATCAATATGTCCGCAGATCTACCCTCGGCAGGCTTCCCCCCCCCCCCCCTTTTGTTATTAATGGTTTTCCTGTCGCCGATAACGTTCCCCATTGGTTTCCTTTGGAAGATTTAACCGCTCGATGGGAGCGATGGATAAATTTGGCGCACCGGAAGAGTGTACAGTTACCTTCAGTATTTCCGCAACAGCACCGTACAATATTCCGCAGTTGCCCCACAATTACAATTGGTGCCCAGGAATCCAGGACTTGAGCCCTTTGCTCCTCCGCCCAGCCCTTCACCGCCCGCGCCTTCCGAGTATAGAAATAAGGAAGAAACCGGCGGTCTGGAAGGCTCCTGACGTCGCGCCTGTTTTCGGTGTCAAGCGAATGGCGAAAGTAGTGCGTCGGGAATGCGGCGGCATCAGCATCGGCATCGAGACTTCGCAGGCAGGCACGTGGATGACAGGTCGCTCGCTTGCGCAGTATATACTATATTACGCGTGAGTCACGACGCTCGCTGGATAGATAGCGACAAATGGGCTTTCTCCCGGCGACGCCGCGGCAGCTGTTGCTACCTGTCGAATCGTCCGGCTGCTGCCAGCCATGTTGGCTGCGCTGTGCGTGTCCGGGTCGGCGCTTGCCGCGGCCGGCTTTCTTGCACCATTTATTGCGTGGAAAGCGCTCAGAATTCTTTTATCATAAATGTTATTATTAGTAAAGGGATGACAATTGAGGGATAGTTTAAATAATAACAACAGTAGCTAAACAATGATCACCTTTTTAAATGATATCCTCAATTCGGCCGCTTCTCATAAAATAGCAGTAATAAAAAAATCCCCTGTACTTTCCTTGGTTCGATGACTGTGGAGTTCTGAAGTGTCTTTCTGCGCGCGCGCATATGTGCATACATATCCATGCAGACAGAAAAAACAAAAATGGAGGGGGTGGGGGGAGAGGGGTTAACGAACACGTTTGAGCTTCTGTGCTGCCTTTGCTATACCTTCGTCGCTTTTTCGGCTCTTTGGTAGCCTGTTAATCATGCCGACTACGTGCTGCGATACCATCTAGAACGGTGCGGTATCTTTGTGCACGTGTGCCTGCAGTAATGACGGTCCAGGGCTGTCTCTGCGCCGGCACGTCGTTCGCCGGCGTGACTGAGTACACAGGGTGCTTCACCCAAGACTTTATACAATTGTTGAAAATAGGCTTTTTCAATTAGAAGAGCGCTTTTTTTCGGCATAGCATTGTCAGCAGTATAGCACATCAGAATACAGTAAGATCTGCTAACTGGTAGGCTAATTAAATACTATTGAATAGTTAGCCTTTTAACTATTACCGTTAGGCTCCTTAATTATTGAGAGGCGTGTAGACCACCGTAAGTAATATCCATATCTTTTTTTAGAATTTCGGAAACCGGTTTACCCTCGGCGCTACGGCCCAACAAATTTTGGCTGTTTCGACGAGTTGCGTGCACTGGAGAGGTTGCTTTGCCTGCAAGCTTCCCGAAAGCGCATGTGTTTTGGCGCGATGTAGCCAAAATTTGTTGGGCCGTAGCGCCGATGGTAACCGCTTTTTCGAAAATCTAAAAACTTACATAGATATTACTTAACGTTGGCTACACGCCTCTCAGGAATTAAGAAGCCTAGCAGTTATAGTTTAAAAGTTGAATATTCAGTATTAGTTAGCTAGCCTGCTAGCGTTAACACGTCTTAGCTGTGTTCTGCTGTACTACACCGCTGACAAGTCTACACCGATAAAAGCGCTCTTCTAATAACCCAAAAAACTTATTTTAAAAATTGTGTAAAGTTTTAGGTTAAATATTCGGTCATTGCAGCTCCTATAGGTGGCGCGGCGGCAGTACGACATCGCGGACGAGGAGGTGATGGCGCCGATCCCATAGCGTGCGTCTCTATAGAAGCAAAGCGGGTTCTTGACGTCGTGGCACCATTCGCGTGATTTTTAGAGTCTAGATAAGCAGCTGTAAATGATTGCTGGTTGTTAATAAGATGCTATGCTTAAGTTTGTCTCCATTACAGGCTCGAAATAAATTTTTATCGATATGAGCATGGAATCGCCAGTTCGCAAGTGCCGCAAAAACACCGTCGGCATTGAAACTTGCGAACTCAGCATAGCAAAGTGCGACAAACACTTTCAACTAATTTTTTTTGCGCTTTCACTTTCTTGTTTCTAAAACGGAAAGAAACTACTTTAATAATCCTGACAGTCTGACGCTATATTAAGTGCCTACACGAGTGCGGCCCTTACTCGCATAAATACTATATGTGTACATGATTGCGCGCTGAACTTATAAGGACAGAAAAGAAAATCAGCAGTTCGTAACTCTGGCCACGGTCCGCGGCGTAATATAACTGCACTTAAGAATTACAACAGAGATCAAAATCAACCTTTTAATGTTAGGCCGCATCAAACAAGCCAGAAAGATCAAAATCCTTGAGCCTACAATTTCGACTCGTGATTGCTTAATTTTTTAGGTAAACAGAAAATTTTTTCTACTGGTCTACATTTTCTCACGGAGGAATTCTGTTCGGTGCTCCTGAATGTGGGCGGAGGTTTACTGCAGACTTAATTGTGTCCTACTACAGTCCATCTGCAGCGTACGTTGGTCACAGATATGCGCTGATAGAAGAGGTGATGTACCTGTTGTTTGAAGCGGCAGCCAGGGGGTCATTCCAACTTTATAATACAGTCGAAATTAGCGCTCAAAATGTGTTTCTGACTAGCGGGCGAAAACGCTGTGATTGAGTGAGCAGACGACAGTTGCCAAGAAGCTTTTGCAATTATTCATCCACTTTACGCATATCCGAGAAATGAAGGTACAATTGGGAAGTTCTTGCCATTCATATCGCTATTTAGCAATCACGTTGTGGCCAGAAAGCCGTGTTTAATCTATACCAGAATGGACTGAAGCTTGATGAAAAATCTGTTTTCTGCAAACGTCCGCCTTAAAATATATCCAATACACTTAATTCATATCAGCTCATGTATAAGTACTGGACTGTTTTCATGCAGTGTTAATGCATGATCAAAACACTGAATTCGAATGCATTGACGACACGGAGTCGTGGCATCAACAGATTACGTTGACGGCCGGGTTATTGGGCTGAAACTCGTTACCAACCTGCAGAATGCACTTAATCACTGCTTTTTGAACTCTTCACGTGTTTTCAGAAACAACATGTTTGGCATGTTCGCACATCGTAGAATAACGGAATATGCTCATTTCTGACGTGTATCTTACGCTCCTAACCACTGCGATTGCACGCGCCGCGCAGAGCGATCACCGGCTCGCCGCTTCAGGAAGAGGCCGCGTGGCGCCGCCACCGTCGCTTGAACGACCGAACTGCGGGCGTTGGAGTGCATAGGCAACGGCTGGAGAGTGAAGGCTTATTGATGGTACTTAAATGACGGAAACCGTTTCGTTAATAATTCGTTTCGTTCGTGTTCCTCTGTTGTTTCGTGTTTTTTTTTTCTTTTTTTGGAAAGAGCACCTTGTCGAAAGAAAAAAGAGTTCTACAAAAAAGCGTGGGTAGGGGTTGTCTGAGCACTGACCGCTTGTATAAGGAAGTTTCCGGCGACATGCGTGTTTGCCGCGTCCGTGTCCACGAAAGAAAAATGCCTGTTGAGATCTCCCCCCCCCCCTCCGCATGGCAGCAGAGAAAGTGGGTGCGTCGGGGCAGCCGGATAGCGGAGGATTTCCAGAATACGGGAAAGGCCAACCTTGCTTCAGGTCCCCTCCGGGGAGCGTAGACGTCGTGTCGCATCTGATTGTGCACGGTAGGCGCACGCGGGCAAGTCATCCGCGTCGCGCGCGTCCTATGTCTGCGGCTCCGCCGCTTGAAGCGTAGGGTCCCTCCAGCGGCGCTCTTTGACAGCTTAAAGCGCGGTTGAGAAGACAGTTTGTGAGTGACGGCACCAGAACAGGTGGGCCTCGGAGATGGACTTTCCTCGAAACTATGGTTACCAGATAACTAACTCTTTCAGGCTGCAACAAGCCGCACCTGCGGGAAATCGAGTGTGTTCTTAAACTCGCGGGAGAAAAGGGGAATACTCTGAAATCTCTAATAGTGTAGAATGTAGATATTTGTATAGTGTTGGTCGAATGGCTTATCTTCTTTCCCGAATTTCCGATTGGCTGTGTTTTCCTTTCCGCAATCTTTAATTGGTTGCGGTTTCCTTTCCTATTTACCTATTGGTTGTTGTCATAGAGTTTAGAACAAGCTGTTCTGGTGGGACCGAGGGCTCGTTTCGTCGGTTCACACTACTAGTTAGTCAAATTTAAACAAGTTTTCGCCTTCCTTTTGTCTTTGTACTTTGGTTGTTTTTTTAATAAAGTGTTAAACTTTTCGGAAGTGGCCTCGAGCAGTATCGCATCTGCAAGACGTCAAGTATCCTATAGCCATCATCATCAACATATTTCGCTCTATAAGATCCAGAGGGAAAATCGACTGTGATCGACGGAGAGAATTTTTTTTTTCCCCCGATGTCTCCACACCAAACAAATGAACCCAGGAACGTATTCACACTTATCACTTGATACAAGTAAACTTTTTATTATTGCTGCCACGAGTACATGGCTTAACTTCTTACGTACCGTGCCCCCATTGAGCATGTGCCACGGTGACCCGTTGTTATTGCGCGCTATTTCAATGCTACCAGTCAACTTTTCTTACTCGTTACGCTATCACTTATGTAGTCGAAGAAGTGAAGTTTCAGTTTTGAAGTAATTTTTAATTCTGCTGCGAAGCGGTTAATGCTTGTGCGGGACTGAAGAGCGCGATATGTGCAACTTTTCTTAGTGAGCATGGAAAACGCCCTTACAATTGTATGGCCACTATTTCCCTTCTGTGTGCATTACGTGGCCAATATTTGGTACCGCCATATCTACAGGTACAGCCTTTATGCCCCCCCCCCCCCCCCCCCCCCCCCCCGCATGGCTGTCAATTTCGCTGTCATCTGAACTAGGCCTTTTCATTTTGGCAATTTTTCGCGCGGTTTACAATTCCGGATTTACACTTTTAATGTCTATCGTTGGAAGAACACTGATGTTATTAGAGGTACTTGTACTTCCAAGCATTTTCTAATCAAAATATTTGAAGAGAAAATATTTTTTGTATAGGTTTGAAAAAATAGCTACTCTCTATGAAGCAGCAAACACTTTTTATGTAACTAAAGGAGTTTGTCAAAGGATTGAAACGTTCAAGGGCTTTATGCAATAACACAACCAACGTTTTTGTATGTTTAAGAATTTCTAGAATATTTTTTTTATGCGTTGTAAATCTAACGTCATATATTTACTACAGTCTTCACCAAATACATTACAGTAATTAAGTTTCACATTACTACCATAGATTTCTAGCGGAAATGCATGCTGTCAAATAGTACATTTATTTAGCTTAATTTTGATGTGCTACCTGAAGTATACGTAACATTTTGTTGCAGCAAATAGTAATAAAATTAACCTACAAAAATAAACGCCCATTTTTCCCACGGTACGGAAGGAGTTACTCCGGGGGGGGGGGGTATTTAACATCTTGGGCTGATAGTCGCATCACATTTTTTAGAGTGCACCCTTCTGCGCCACAACAAACCGTTCTGAAAAAGTACTGAGTGGAACTATTTTAAAACAGCGAAAACAGCAGACGGAAGGTGAAACTCACTCTGTGGCCAGAGACGATACCTCGCCTGCCGCTGTGACGACGTCGCAAACATGACCGAAAACAGCGCGCACTTTTAAGAAATGTCTGAGAGCTCCTTATGCAAGCTTCAAAATTTTGTTAGATTAACGTGCATGCATGGAATGTTTGTGGCGTCGAAAATGCAGTGCTGCCGTAGAGATAGCCTGAACTGAGGCTGCGGAAGGACAAACTTTAAAATAGATTTGCGCCGCAATGAAATGCAGCATGGCTGCTAGCCTTTGTCGAAGTAATCAGGGACGACAGAAAAATCTAGTGCACCCTTGAAAACCCCCGTAGCTGCACTTTAATTAGGCCACCTCGGATTGTTGTGAACAATGCAGAGCAAATCACGCTTGTCGAAGCCTGTGAACTGCGCATTTGTTTGATTGTCGACGGCTTCTGTCCCTTCTAATCGTAC